>NC_056748.1:771708747-771736247 GCF_019279795.1 Protopterus annectens
ACACACTTATGTAGGTCCCTCTGGTATACCACCAAGGCAGCAGCTTGTAGCTGGTGAGTATGGTTTACATTCATGCTTGCCAATACCCCAGTCATGTGATGGCTATGGTATATTCCATGCACACATCTAACACATCTACCCATAATGCATGCTGTACATGTTCACATATTGTTGCTGTTAACTGCACTGCATCACAGTAGTGACCATGGTGGGGTATCTGAAGGGTATGTCATACACCTGCAAGATAACTAACATCCTGTCATTGAGAAATGTGTCCACAGGGATGAACATAATGGTGGGACACATGGCCTACAGTGGGGACATGTGTGAAACATCACCCTTATGCAGTGCTACAACAGTGTATATACCAGTATTACAATGGCAACTGTTACAGATCTACACTACGACATATCATAATACCGTGGTCCACAAGCCTTAACACCTGCAATGTGGTACCAGCATGAACACTGAGTGTGTAATACAGAATTGTAGGTTAGGGCAGCAAATATGGGGAATACATACCTTCACAAACACTGGAAGCATATGTGTGCACACACTCCAGACAAAATATAGTGGAGGCAGCTGTTGAGGTACTGCTGCATGCATTTGTCATGGAAATGCACCTTTCAGCAAGTACATGTCCCCAATGTCACACCATGTATTGGTCTGCTGTCCAAGATGTTTGGCCATCAAATGTGCACACTTACCAGCAACAAAGGCAGGCATGGCTTGCACACATCTTACATGACATGGTGTGGGCCCTGCACCCAACAAATAGCACCAATCAGCTGCACATGTAGCCATACCTCACCATTGCATATGCCATGGCAAACAGTGCAGACAGTCATGTATGCGGCAAGGATGTATGGGACAGGAATGATGTAGGAAATAAACAGATGGCCATCCAAGACAAATTATGCCACATGTAGCAAACTGGCCATGCAGGCTGCCCACTAACATGCCACAACACTGAGGGGGTAGCAGGAATGTCCAGCAAGTACTGGCTGTGCAGTACCCATGTCAGCAATTTCCTGGACTCTGCAAGTGTGTGGCCTATGGGTTAGGGCAATCAGATGTGGCAGTTATACCACAGGAAACATCAGACAGGCCTCTGTACAGGTAGTGTATGCATAACAGAAGAGGTTCCCAACAGTGATGCGTTGCAATGTGTACTGGTGTACCATGACCATATTGGAAACCTACAGACAGTATCATGTATGATACAGGTGCTGTACAACCAATGCCTCAACCCACCTCAGACCCACCATCCACAGCTGTACTGTGCCGACACCAGTGTACATCTGTATGTTTGCCAGTCATTAGCTGGGACTAGGCTGTTACATGTGGTGCTCAGTGTTAGGGACACTGCAAACTGACACACATGTGTAGGCCATAGTTGTCAAGCATCTGCAAAAAGGCTGCAGATGGGGAGGGTGTGCCATAATGACACACCACTGCACTGTAGCAGGGATCCTAAGAATGTCTGTACCTGCACACAGTCAGGTGCAGCAACTGTGGCAGATGTAACCCTGACTCCACAGCAATAGTGACGGCAGTGTGTGAACTCTAAGGGATTTGCACATGAGTTGACCTTGCAATCATGCAGAGTTGGGGGACATGTGTAGGACAGACTGACCATATACTGACAAATGCAGATGGCCCATGCTAGTATACCCCTTCCAGGAATAGTGACTGCTATAGTACACATAGTGCAACAAACCGTCATGATAAGGGCATGCACACATATGCACCCATGAAGTGTATGCATCATGGACAGCATCTACACACCTAACACATTTGTTAGACACTGCAAGTGAATGTACAGGACATATGTCACATATCAGGCTTATGTAATGTTAACATATGCGGTGATGTGGTCCCATGGCATATTAAGGAAGAGTGCATATCAATAAGGGTGTGTCACTCCCCATAGCCATGGTAAGGTTTGATGGTTGTCAATGTAATAGCATCGTATTGGTCATACATGCACCGCTGATGTTGAGATCTGTAAACCAAACATCAGGCATTCACAAATGACATCTGTCCACATATCATCCCAGGTATGTGCCGGACAAACACATAGGGGCTGTGAGCATTAGTGCAGACATAACTGACACAGTAATACACATTCAGCAATGGTTTGTACACCTGTGAGGTATGGTGCACAGTACATGGCAGGGTGGGGTATATATATCATATACTCGAACTGTTAAAACCCTGAATACCAAAACATCATACTTCTAACCTTGAAATGTAATTACTCCAAAAGCTGAAAACATTGAAGATCGGAACTCCAAATGCTCATAGTTGGCCCTTCTGAACTGACTTATGTTTATGTCACTGTCAAAAGCATGCATATGCATAACGTAGGGTACTAAATAATGAGGTACAGTATCATAAGCAAAATAAATATGTATGCACATAAAGGTGTCCCAGTATATACACGAGTTATACAGATATTATGATGTGTTTCTACTAAACTGTATAAAAGTAAACATTTCCCGTCTCCTACCGTGCACTTAGCTGTGACCAAATTGCAACATGGCTGCCGTTGCTTATCCTACTGCTCCTGGAATACTAGGTACAATTAATGAGTGTGTAATGTCACAGAAGAGAACAGAAATGTTGCAACTAGATGGATATCTCTATAATCTAGAGAAAACCATCAAAAACAAACGGTACTGGTGCTGTAAATGTAAGTTCCTGCAGAAATGTAGAGGTAAGGCTGTAACAGAAAAGGTAGTAGGTGGAGATGTTCTGTTAAAGTCTGTTAATCACCTGCATGCTCCGGATGTGGCAGAGGAAGAGAAGTATCAAGCATGCCATGAGTTAAAGGAAAGTGCAAGGTGTAGTACAAGTACACCAGCTATACAGGTGGATGATGTGGTGGGTACTACATCTGTTGAAACCATGATGACATTGCCGTCTAGGAGGTCCATGCTGCAACAGGTTAATAGGGTCAGGAGAAGGAAGATGCTAACCTATAAGGTTGTGGCTGGAAACATTGGAGCTGTGGACACAACTAAATGTCCGTTAAAACAGGGCATGTTCATACAAGTAAGAAAGGCAGACATTCATACTAATACCCATGTATTGGTTTTTACCACAAAGGAAAATCTGCGAGATTTATGTAGTACACAAATATGGTTCATGGATAGTATATTCCTGACAACTGGAAGACTATGTAGGCAATTGTGTACCATGCATGACTTAGTAACATTCGGGGATTCAACAAAATGTTTGCCACTAGTGATCTCCGTAATGTCGAAGAAGTCCTATAAGGCATATAACTTTCTGTGGGAATGTGTGTATGAGTTACTGTCCTCAATACAGTTACAGTATACTGTGAAATACATACGGACAGACTTTGAGTTGGCTGCCATTAAGAGTGTTAGGCATAATTTCTCATCTGTGACTAGCAAAGGATGTTTTTTCCATTTCACACAAGCGGTGTGGAGAAAGGTACAGTCTCTTGGGTTAGCTAGTGTGTATGGGAAGAATGTTGCATTGCAGTTAGATGTGAAGTGGCTGATTGCCCTTGCCTTCCTGAATGTAGAGGATGTAGTAGAGTCATTTAGGTGCATTAGTGAAACCTTCTACCCTGATGCTAAGGAGTTACTGCTATACTTCTCTGAAGTGTATGTTGTAGGTCATCCTAGAAAGCAACAGACAAGAACTGCAGGTGTTAGTTGATTCCCTCTGATGTTTCCAGTTGAATTCTGGAATGTACATTCCCTGAATGAACTCTCACTACCCAGAACACAGAATTATGTGGAGGGATGGCACAGGTGTCTTTGCTGTCTGTTAGGTAGATGCATTGCTGACATACCATCCATAATCAACGTACTTGTTAGGGAGCAGAACAGGGTTGATGACATGTGGCTATTTATGCGATCAGGTTGCCCTTCGTCACCCAAGAAAAATAAACACATTGAAAGGCAGTGGAGATTGCAGGCTGTCATATGTAACAGTTCAGAGTATACTGCAGTGGAATTTGTTAATGCAGTAGCTATGCTTTTAACAGCCTAGAGTAGCAATGACAGTGGTAAAGTGTACAACATCATGTAAATACTTTTGTTTACTTTATTTTCTGCTATTGGGTTTAAAATATATATTCAGTAGCACACTTTAAAATTATTCACGGACATGGTTGGAGCGTAGTTTAATGTGGTGGATGGGTAGTGTTATGTAATATTTCACAGGTGTAGTAGTTGTTTGTTAACTTTATTATTTCAGGTAGTACGGGTGTGCAGCTGGCCGATCATTGATAATTGGAGATCTATTTTTCGATGTTTTAAGCTTTCGGAGTTATTACATTTCGAAGTTAGAAGTTTCATGTTTTGATATTCTGAGTTTTAACAGTTCGAGTATATGATATAGACCCAGCAGGATGCAGAACAGGTGCACAGCAATACTGTGTACATGGGTGCAGTGTTTTCCAGGGGAAGGGGCATCACCTACTAACACAGCCCATGCATCACACACATTTATACTGCTGCTAGCATGGATTGACTATAGCTGCACTGCATGCTGTTGAGTACCATATGTTATGCATGTTGACAGATGGGTAATGGGAGGACTGTGTATACTATCTTTGTGCAACCTCACCTGTAGGTGTTTGTGTGTTTGGGGAGGGGTTATTTTGTCTGTATATGCAAAAGTGGAGTGGAGGGGGGTTGATGCATGTAGGATGTGTATGTGCATGTGTGGGTGTCTATGTATGCACATGTGTGATTGTGGGATTGTTCATAAGGCCGTACTTCCCTTTGGAATCATGCAGTACATGAACATGGACTGACACATGAGACACCAGGAATACTTGTCTGATATGTAATAACAGGACACGTGATAGTATAATAAGTTCTGCAGCATGGAACATGCATTGGGAGGGAAACTAGACACCGGGTATACCCATAAAATTGCAATCAGCAGAAAGGTGAAAGACTACCCACATATGGAGCACTACAGATGCATTGGAGAATTACTAGACAACACCAGGGAGTGTAGCCATATATTACTGTTGTCCACATTATAAGTTAATTGAGCAGCAAATCTGGCATGTACTGAGCAATAGTTACGTATGACATTCCAGTGCGTGACATTATGGAGTGAACGTAGTAGCCACTAACATATGGGGGCCATGCTCACAATGTCTGGACATACCCAGGGTGAACACTGGATGACAGCAGTGAGGCCTTGTAAAACCTATTCCACTCAAGTCAAGTAGGTAATGGAGTAACAGGTCTTGTGTTGTGATCACTTGTCTAGGCATTTAGAGGAATGATATGTTAATGATTGGTATTAATGAGTGTATGTTATCAAGTGTGATGCAGGATGGGGAACATACATGAATAAATGTGGGACTGTCTGTAAACTCAGGGACAAGTAGGTATTATGGTGGAATTTCATTGTGTGTGTGTGTGTGTGTGTGTGTGTGTGTGTGTGTGTGTGTGTGTGTGTGTGTGTGTGTGTGCGTGTGTGTGCTTGTGTGTGCGTGTGTGTGTGTATACTGTTATGCAATGCCGCACAGGTCTTAAAGTGTGTTTCTTGTTTTCCCCCACAGGTGGTGAGGTGGGTCAGGGTTCCTCCTGCATGCAATCTGATATTGGTGTCCATACAGACACTGAAGATGATGACAGGACTGTTGAGGCACAGGCAGGGTTGTCAGAGGCCGAAACTGCACCATCATTTGACATCCCCCTGTTAGCCACCCCAACCCCACACACAGTTACAGTGCTTATAGATACCCCATCACCAGTGGCCATAACAGAGGAACAGTTGGTGGTTGGTGGCAGTGCACAGGAGAGTGTGGTATCTATGCCTACTGTGTATGGACACATCAGGCATAGCTGGATGTCTGGCAGGGCACCACATAGGCAGATGTACCGGGGTGCTTGTGGGAGGGCCACTGGTCATCATGCACCTGGCAGAAGTGTCACAACTGATACCATCAGGTGCATGTTTCAGACTGTCATGAGGGTGCAGGCATGTATGGAACTGTACACCAGACAGGGCCTGAGGCTGCAGAGGGCTGCTCTTTCATTTGTAATTGTCAACTTACATGAACTTGCAGGTGCCTCCGTGATTATACCGAGGTCATGGATAGATGGTTGGGTGAGATGGTAGGCCTCATCGACCATGGATTGTCGGTGCTCGAACCTGTGGTGGGAGTGGGGCAATGGCCACGTGGATGTAGGCCAGCAACACCAACAGCTGGCAGTTGACATGGACATGCTAGGACACCAAGGTGCTCCCGTAGTGGCAGTACCAGCCCCAGCACTGCAGGGGTGTGCTGTCCTCACCACACCACAGCAGTCCACCCGCACATGGCCTTGGCCAGTGCCAGGAGGGACCTGGTTCCAGTGGACATCTGTCATCATCAGGGCAGAGTAGCACATCAAGGCCTGTACCTGGACATGCCCATGGAACCCCTGGCAGGTACAGACAGCGTATCCATGGCTGGAGGCGGTGAATTGCACACCCTGTCAGGTATGGTCTGCATCTTTCCAAGAAACACCTGTATAGGGCAGCCACATGGCAGAACTGTGTGCATGCATACCCACACACTAAACAAACACACCTAGGGCAACCCCATACCTACACACCACATCACCACATCCATATTAGCTAATTACACCCCTCACCCACACACATGGTGTCAAATGTATGGCCCACCCTCTGTCTCTGGCAAACCAACAACACACCCTGTGCATATGATGATACCTGTGCCACATCCCTGTCATCCATAACATCAAAGCAGGGACAGGCTAATATGGTTCTGATGAACACAGTGACTGTACTACAGTGTACCAATGTACTGCTGTGTAACATGTTGTTAGCAGTAATGTTTAATGCTTACATGTCAGGTAGTGTAGCTGTCCAGCCATGATGCCTTATAGCTGTTAGTAACACTGAGTGATTGTGGTCTCCATGATATTATCCATGTGTGTTGTAGGTGTACATGTGTCAGCAGGAGGATGGTCTGCAGTCATATTCCACAAGGGGTATGGCACTGTGGTGACACCATGTCTGTGACATATCCTGGGTACAGTTGAACACATGTCACAGGTCTGTATAACAGTTACTGTCTGTGCCACATAGACAGGTGACCTGCTGGGACATGTATAATCAGCAACCTGATGTAGATCCATTCACATACACGCACACTCTTACTTGGCAACACTGGGACTAGACCTCTACCTATGTATGTAGTGCTACTGATGTGTGTGGCTTTCATTGCACACACCACACAGCATTTAGGATGAGGTGTGTTCCAGGTTACATGTTACATGCAGAACATCCCCAGGCATGTACACTATGGTAATGGGGGATGTAATGGTTGTATATGGACAATACATAGTGTGACATACCAGCATATACACATTAACAGACACATAACAGGCAGACACACATCCGAGAGACCTGGGCCTATCAGTGCTAACTAACTTGTCAGTGTGTCCAATGTGTTACAGGTAGGCTGCACACAGCACATGCATAAATGGGCTGGATTGTGTTATCAGTTACCTGTATGGTTGATGGTGACAGCGGTCACCATAAAGTGGTACATGGGACATGTACCGGGGGTACCATGGTGTAATGACAGTATACACAGCACCCACAACCCACTGTGGATATTGTACACACTGGAATTCATGATGACCCTCTGACATACTCAACATCACACATTGCACATGACTGTGATGCAACTTATTGTCAATCCCAACAGTGGTACTACAGGGATATGCATCTAATGCACATGCCACAGGCATAGCAGGGTGATGCATTGTCATGCCACACCTATGGGCAGCAACATCACTATACATAACACTATCTGGCAATGCATATTGTAGTAGGAGTATGTGGCCTCGGAATGCTGTACCCTACAGATAGACACACATGTACACATACACACACTTGCCAGAACTCAATGGGTATCCTACGCCTATCAACCCATTTGTACAACACTGTTGTGCTGGTACTGCAAGGCTCAGGTAGCCGTTAGAGTGAGGAGTGTAACAGGGTACATGTAATGTCCAGTACAGCAGCAGCCACATCTAACTATGGCAATGGGTGTTGCGGTGGGTGTGAAGGCCCTCATGGTATTCCCAACTACAGGTGTACTAACACATAGACACTGATATCCTCAGTAATGCACACATACACATTTGTCAGCACTGGGGTGCATCGCTGCAGATGGTCATAGGTGTGTACCTGGCTATTGTCCATGGAGAGATGGGAAGTGTAGGGGATGTGTGTACAGTGGTATCTTGCCACCTGTCATGTGCCAGCAGGCAATCTATTGACAGACACCACTGTGGTGACCCTCAGGGTGAGAGTGGCATGCATCAGCCAATTCTCTGGGTGCCTCTTGCTAATGGCCACTGAGGTGATCCAGTTGACATGTATGCAACATGTATTACAACACACGGTTAGTGTCTGTGATGGAGACCTGTACCCAAGCATGTTATGTTGACTGTGGTAGTGTAGTGGAGGTACCCATGACATGTGGTGCATACAGGGGGTTGTCTCCTATCTGTGCCAGTTATAACACAGCTGGGCAGACATATCAGTGTCAGTCAAACATAGGTTGCCTGTACGTATCCAAGCTGGATACCTGCCATCTGCACATCTGTACATGGACTGACAGACATCATCTTGGCAGCTAGCTATGCAGTAGGATGAATGTGTCAACAGATAGATGTCTGACACCAATATGTATGCCATTACTACATGTTGGAAGCCCTCACTGACATGTACTGTACAGACAGTAGTCTACAGTTACTTTCTACATGTCAGATCATTATCCAGTAGGGGATATATACTGTGACACAGCTCACACAGCAGGAACACGACAGTGCAGCCTCAGAGTCCAGCTATGCCTGCAGGGGTGCTTGTTGCCAGTACTACATTTAGCAATCTACTCTTGCCTTGGAAAGCAATGTCAACAGTAGTAATGGCATGATACACTACACGCCAGTGTGACGGCATGTAACCTGGGTTACTACCCTTGTATTTAACACATTCACATGGATAAGAGTGATGTACAGGTCTTATATACTTGAGTGTCCCAAACATGACACTCACACCCATTACTACTGTAATGATGGCACATAGATGCATGTTTTGTACATGGCATTACATACACTTATTACAGATGTCATTACCCTGCACACAATATTTAGATATCCATAACTATATGTGCATATATATCGATATATCTGTATATGTGTTTTCATATATATATATATATATATATATATATATATATATATATATAGCTATATATATATATATATATATATATATATATATATATATATATATATAGATATGCATATGTCTATATAGCTATATAGATATATGGATATACACACACACATATATATATATATATATATATATGGGATCTGGATAAGGGGTGTGGGGTTGCCCCCAGCATAGCAATAGGTTTAATGTTTTTTTTTTTTTTTTTTTTTTTAAACATACTTTCACGAAAGTGCTTTTTTGGTGAAAGCTCTTGATTCTGACTTTTGATCTTTTGCTCAAAAGTCCTAGATCCATATATATATATATATATATATATATATATATATATATATATATATATATATATATCACAAGCTTAATATGACACTGTATGGACTGTCAGATAAACACCATCCTTGCCACTCACACACTAACCCTACATAAACTGGGTGTGTGGTCCGCTGCCATCTGTGGTATGGGACATTGGCCAGACATGTCAGCCGATAAGGTACCATACACTGAAGCAGCATGTAACATCAGATAGAACATGTCCAAGAACAATGGCATCTACCACAGTCTGTGCACAGGCCAATGTATGTATTTGCAATACACATACTGTTGACAATCACCATAAATACACAGACCCCAGTACTGTACACAAAACCACAGAATGCCCAGGTTATGTCCTCAGAAATAACCCCTACTATACATAACATGTCTAGCAGTCTGATATCTGACTGGCTTGTTATCAGGTATGATGTCAATATATAATGGTGTACAGAACATATGCACCTCTTACTGCATGACATATGTACAGAGGTTGACAGACTTGTGGCTGGAGCCACAAACACTAGCAGGGTTTGTTGTGACATATATCCTATGAGGGATATGAAGTCAGTAACTCTCATGGCTGTCACCATGTACTGACTGCAATCCTCAGAATGTGCTTCTGCAGTTCTAAGATAGGTGATCTGTGAAACACCACCCATACAGGTGGGAGTTTCCTCAAACACATAACACTGTCATGACAGGTATTAAATCATGTAGACCAGCCATATCCATACACACCCTGTTAAACCAACATTACTCCAAATGCAGAAAAGCAACACTTACATTCTGTAGTCATGTCTGGCACATCCCCCTCCTGTTTGTTGGCCTGTCTCCACAGTGTATGTTGTTAGATGTAAATCCCAATACCATCTGTGATGCTGTTTACCAAACACCAACATGAGGTCCTGCTCACAGTGAATGAAAAGGCCCAACACCCACATGATGTTCCTAGATATTGGAGTGTGTTTCCATGCATCTGGCTATGGGAATGTCACCACAGCTGTTTCACATGCAATCAGCTAGAGGGGAACTGCAATTCATACAGAGGCCATCAGCTGATCATGAGCATCACTTACAAAACACAAGCTGTGGCCTAAGCAAAGCAGGTGTACTTCTCCACATCCACCAGAGAGGAAAGTCAGTCAGGAGGGATGGGAGAGTAAAACCTTAGCAAGTTTGTGTCACATGCTTGCCAGTATGGGGTTTCAAACCCTGACTGATTACATATTGTTATCACATGTCTATGCAGTTATTGCATGCACCACATAGCTTACATGTTGGGGAGCTGTCCAAATGTATATCTGATGGTGAGTGACATCTGCAACAGTGATATAGGAGCGATAAGGTAGGTGTAGTACACGTGCCTGTTTTCATGAATAGGTGTCAACATCAACACAGCCACACTCTCTCAGGGACTCACACACATTAACACAGTTGGCAGGGTCAGGAATAGACTTCCTAACTAGCTAGTTTGCCACAATGCAGTAATATGCAGGTATCACATGCACCACAGGGATTATCCGGATTATATATGGGCAAAGGGTATGTGAAAGTGTCTGACATCAGACAGCATGCTTCAATAGGCCAATGGGAGTTGTAGTGAGTGTCAATGGGGTCGAAACCATTATACTCCACACACACAGACACAGGGTGCCAGTACTGACATGCATGGGTGCAATGCTTCACAGGTGTGTAGTGGTTGACTGTACCAGAAGGCTGTACAAAGCTAGGTGAAGGGTATACCTTGGCATCAGGCCACATGACAGTAGTCTGCAGTGTGGCTCAAGGGTGTAGTGTCTGGATTGGCCCACACAGGTGGGTATTGTATTCACCATCCAGTCATCTGGGTTACTATTGTGGTTGGCCAGTGTTGTGCAATGCTTGCCATGTATGTGTTCTATAGTCCATGACATGGACGGTGTCTGGGATGTGCACACGTCCCACATGCATGTTTTGTGACATGTGGAACTGTACCTGGGCTGTCTGAGCCATGTTATGTACACAGATTGTTATCATCAGATGTGCCATTCCTGGCCTCATGTGGTGGGAACTGGCAATGGACACTAGGTTGACCCTGCACTTACACTGACAGCATGATACAGGTATTCCCTGGTGTCAGTGGCATCTGTCCATACAGGTCATGTGTTTAAGGCATGGTATGTCCTTTGTGGGTCACATGTGATGGCACTACAGTTGTTGCAGGCATAGAGTGGGGAACATAGTGAAGGTGCACTGTCAGCAATTATGTGCCTATTGTAGTGATGGGACAGGGTGCCATGCCCTCTGTAGTCCATTGCAATCACACCATGGTTACTATCTCTGGGCAATATGCAGGGAACTACCAACAAAGAGGCTGTTGCCTAGCCGTGTGTGTTAGTGTATGAGACATGGGTTGAGAGTGTTCTCTGGGTAAAACAAGGGTTGCCTAATTTGTTCACCAGGCCTTGATGTCACATGTAGGGGTATGGATTGGCAACCCCAGCCTCTCTGCTGTTTGGCATCTTCTATCCTTGTAAGGTGGACATTGTGACATATAATAGGCCCACCATATAAGAAATTTGCAAAACCCATTCCACAATGAGTCCATTTGTTACAAACTCACAGCCACCTTCACACAAGATACGAATGACAAGCACAGACACACAAACACTCTCACACACACACACACACACACACACACACACACACACACACACACACACACACACACACACACACACACACATACACACACACACACACACACACACACACACACATACACACACTGAGTCTCACAGTTGCCATGTCTGGGATTGGAACATCACACTACAGCATTACGCAGTTATAGCATGCACCATGGAGATTACTGGGCTGCTCCTTCCCCAAAGGTGTATTTCAAGGTGAATGACATCAGCAGGCTTGTCAAAGAAGGGCAATGGAGGTTGTATTGACTGTGAATGGCCTCAAAAGCATTGCCCTACACAGACAAACAAACACACACAAACACACAAATATCCACACTTGCCATGTCTGGGAATAGAACTCCTACCCAACTAGTTTATCACACTACAGCATTACACTGTTATAGGACCCACCACAGAGATTACTGGGCTACTCCTTCCCCAAAGGTGTATTTTAAAGTGAATGACATCAGCAGGCTTGCCAAAGTAGGGCAATGGAGGTTGTAGTAAATGTGCATGGCCTCAAAAGCATTGCTCCCTACACAGGCAAACTAACACACAGGCAAACACACAAACATCCACACTTGCCATGCCTGGGAATAGAACTCCTACCTAACTAGTTTATCACACTACGGCATATCGCAGTTGTAGGATGCACAACAGAGATTACTGGGCTACCCCTTCCCCAAAGGTGTATTTCAAAAAGTGAATGACATCAGCAGGCTTGCCAAAGAAGGGCAATGGAGGTTGGAGTGACTGTGAATGGCCTCAAAAGCATTGCTTCCTACACAGACAAACTAACACACACACACAAACATCCACACTTGCCATGTCTGGGAATAGAACTCCTACCTAACTAGTTTATCACACTACAGCATTACATAGTTGTAAGACACACCACAGAGATTACTGGGCTACTACTCCCCAAAAGTGTATTTCAAAGTGAATGAAATCAGCAGGCATGCTAAACAGGGCATTTGAAATTGTAGTGAGTGTGACTAGCCTAAAAAGCATTGATCCCTACACAAACACACACACACACACACACACACACACACACACACACACACACACACACACACACACACACACACACACAGTTGCCGCGTCTGGGATTAGAACTCCTACCTAACTAGTACATCACACTACAGCATTACACAGTTATAGGACACACCACAGAGATTAATGGGCTACTAATTCCCCAAAGGTGTACTTCAAGGTGAAGACATCAGCAGGCTTGCTATAGTAGGGCAATGGGGAGGGCAGTATGTGTGCATGGGCCATAACTCATTCATCTAGAGGCAGACACACCACACTCAGGCACACACAGGTTTATATTCCACAGGTACATGTATACAACTGCTAGATGACTACTGACTTGTACAGTCATGTTGCACAGTTAGCACTAGCACCACAGACTATATAATGCTGAGGGATTCCAGAGGCAAATGTCTATGGTGAGTGATATGTGCACATCATGTGGTTGTAGCCAATTGGCTGTGTACTGAGTGGGACAGGCCTCATGATGGAAGGCTCTTTGTCACTGTCACTCTCTTCCACACATCTATGTATGTGTACTTTTGGCATATTATAGTGTGCTGTCCTTGGATATATGTGTGTATTCCTATCCAATGTGTGTTCAAAGCATGACTGGTGCGTACTGAGGAGTGCATGCACTAACATCTGCAACTGTCAGATATGTATGGTCCACTGTTGTTGCCAAACATGGGCTTCATTATTTTAAATGTGTGAGAATGCCCAGTATGACCTTTCAGTATTTTGTTGTCTGACATTACCTTTATGTCTCTAAGTCTGGGATCATGCCCAGTATGACCTTCTGTATTGAATATGTGAATCTATTCCAGGTAGATCGTACTCCAGTGCAGACATTTGTGTTCTACACCTACAGCTAGCAAACTGTTTCTGCAGGATATCTGTAGATCAGTTGACAATATGGGGTCAAAATGGGCAGAGGATAGTGGGTTACTGTAGGTAATTGTGCCTGTGCTGCTTCTGCTACATAGTCCTGGTGTTAGCAGAGATATTCAGACATGTGCACTGTTATACACTGTGATGTTTTTTGTCATCAAGTACTGTCAGGTAGACATATTTGCTTGCAGTAATGGCCTGGGGAACACAGGGTGAATGCAGCTGTGTCTAGTACTGTGGTCAAATGCCTACATATTCTTGCACACTCATGTCATTCTGGAGGGAGAGCTGCAGACACTTGCTGCTGGGTCGGTGTAACTGGTTCAGCACCTTGTTACAGTGGTGGCAGAGGATTCCATACTTGTACATCCATCGACGTGACAGTATGGCCTTATCTTGCTTTGACAATACCTCACAGCTTTACAGATTCACACAGGTTACCCAGAGGCAGGGGTCATAATTCAGGACATTACCCCTACACATTGTGGTTTATGAGCAGGTTTGTAGTCATCCATTCTTGTGTTTGCAGCCAGAGATAGTATGTGCATACGGCTGAGTTTCGGACTTCACACACTCCATGCTGCCCATGCACCCAACCCCCCTCTATTATTCTATCCTCTTTCATACATTATGCAAACATTCTCTGATATTTTCCCTATAGTTATCACCTCATCACAGCAGTATATTGGTGTTGGTCCACAGTTAATGCAGCTGGACATGGTGGACATGTTACTGTGATTTGTCCACATGGCCTTGCATATGGGTTCTGTGGACTGTGTTATGTTGTCCATGACATAACATACACTGGCAGTATGGGTGAGTCACAGGCCTTTGGCAGAGGACTGTAGGCCATTTGGTAGTGATGCAGGCCAGCTGTAGCAGGCCATTGCATTTTGTCAGTGCTACAGTCCCAGACTGCAATACAGTATATTCCCCTGGGGTGACAGGGTAGGTGTGCTAGGTGTTAATGCCAATACTTTCTGTCAGTATTAATCCAGTGGTGTGGATGCCGGCAGGGTGCTGCTTACAGCTGGGGACACACCTGCATGGGACACCTGCTCTGCATGCTGCATTCTTTCACTATTCCATACACAGGAGGGGGGTCATATTGTACTCATTCCCAACAGCAGGGATAAGACTGGAGAGGTAACTGTGGGTGATGGTTGGATGAGCTGGGTGCATGTATGCTATGGATACTACTTGCATCTGTCTCACAGATATGCATGGGGCATTCCACTTATGCTGGCTTGTGCAGGGACATCAGTTGTTTCTCAATACATCATTCCTATGACCTTTGTGGTCTGCCAGTGTTTGGTCAGACGACATCGGTATTCCCTACTACAAGCCCAGATAATGTGCTGCAAATCTGTATGTACAATTCCAAGGGTGTGTCCATTTGACAGTTACATATTATACACTGTCTGTCTGGGGTACTTCCCCCTGTGTACTGCTTGTATATCTGGCCCGACAGTCATGCCATGTGCCATGTCCATCTTTAAGATGGTGACACATATTAATTCCAAACATTTACAATGGCTTACTGCTAGAATGTGTTATACTGGGAAGCATTGTGTTTGGCACAGCAGTTGTGAGGATTTGGCCCTGTCATCGGCAGTACTGGGCAATGGCCACCAGGACAAACCTCACCATGCATACATACTGACCACTCTCACACAATATACAACACACACACCAGCCTAAGACACGCAGACATGCATATTGTACACATGTTACAATCTATCCTGCTACCTTGGCCAGCTCAGGTAATCTGTGCTCCACTGTTATACCTACACATATATGTTACTACATTTCTACATAGGATTGGGGGGGCACACCTGTGTGTTACTATGTGTCTACACAGGACTGGGGGGCACACCTGTTACTACATTTCTACATATGCTTGGGGAGGGGCACATCTGTGTGTTACTATGTGTCTACATAGGAATGGGGGGGCACACCAGACTGTTACTACATTTCTACATAGGATTGGGGAGGGGCACACCTGTGTGTTACTACATGTCTGCATAGGAATGGGGGGCACACATGACTGTTACTACATTTCTGCATAGGATTGGGGGAGCACACCTGTGTGTCACTATGTGTCTACATAGGAATGGGGGGCACACCTGACTGTCACTACATTTCTACATAGGATTGGGGGGGGCAGACCTGACTGCTACTACATTTCTACATAGGATTGGGGGACACACCTGTGTGTTACTACGTGTCTACATAGGAATGGGGGGCACACTTGACTGTTACTACATTTCTACATAGGACTGGGGGGCACACCTGACTGTTACTACATTTCTACATTGGATTGGGGGGAGCACACCTGACTGTTACTACGTGTCTGCATTGGATTGGGGGGCACACCAGACTGTTACTACATTTCTACATAGGACTGGGGGGGCACACCTGACTGTTACCACATCTCTACATCGAATGGGGGGGCACACCAGACTGTTACTACATTTCTACATAGGACTGGGGGGGGCACACCTGACACTTGTACACATTTGCTATGACTGTACTGGTATGACAGGTACTCCATTTCATACTGTATTCTAACCTATCAAGCTGACTAGAGGCATATCAGTGTACTACAGGTATTAGGTTTGATTGACCTACATTTCAGTTTCTGACTTCTTACCCTTCAGAACTAACATCCCACTGCCTGACCTGTTGTAGTCTGTCTGTGTAGGCCTGGGGGGGGCTACCCATAGCCATCAATCAGAGGCCTTAGCACAGCCTTTGTTTGTGTTTGTCTACACCTGTCCTGCTGGCTGAGACTGTTGTTGGGTATATGATCCTCCCTGACTGGCATGTGTGTCATATGGACACACATGTGGCCCAACACATTTCCTGTAGTGGGTTTTGTCACCATGTGTATCTATGGTGACACCAGTATTTGTTACAGATCTCATGCTGCCACTATAGGTGTCTGCTATCTGCTGGCATCCCATTCAGCCACCCGATTCCCTTGCATGCTCACATCCATACCATAGCTACAAGTAACAACACATACTACTCAATTCGGCAATTGGTAGGAAGAATGACTTACCTTGTGGCTGTGCCAGTATTGAGGATGGTGCTGGAGAGCTGCCTATGTTGGATGCACATAGTACACTCCCTATACATGGTTGAGCACAGGTAGTGTCATGTTTGGCATCCCTTTTACTGTATGTGCGAGTCAGAGAGAGAGAGAAGTGTCATTCCCTGGGTCCCTGCTGTGTCAGTGTATGTGCTATGCGTTGCCTCTTTGCCAAGGCCAGGGCATACTGGGCATGCCTCCTTCTGCCTACTGGGACAGTCTCAGGTTGTTCCTCCTCCGAGTCACTCCATATCTGTGCAGGCCTTGGCAATGATGGGGGGCTGTGTGGCCCTGCCCCATGCTGTTCCTGCTGCAGCTGTTTCCACAGGATCATATTGTGTAGCATGGCACATATGATGACAATTTGAGTACATGTAGCTGGTGAGTACTGCAAGGCTCTACCAGATGTGTCCAGGCACCGGAACCATGACTTGAGCATCCCAAACACACTCTCTATTATAATTCTGGTCTGTGCGTGTGCCTCGTTATGGAGTTCTTGTTAGGGTGTGTGTGCAATTCTGATGGGTGTCATCAGCCACGGCTCCAGTGCTTAACCAGCATCTCCCACTAGGTGACCATAAGGGATGTCCCCATTGGCAAATCTCTGGTACAGCTGCATCATATTCCAGATGTGGGAGTCGTGATAGCTTCCAGGGCAGCCAGCACACACATTCATTATAATGCCCTAGGCATCGCACATGACCTGGCAGCTGATGGAGGTGAAGCCCTTGCGGTTGATATGGACCCTACCCTGCTCATCGGGTGGTGCTTTGATGCATATGTGCGTGCAGTCTATAGCACCCACTACCTCAGAGTATTCTGCTATTTGGTGGAAGAGATGCCTATTGCTGTCCAATGCCTCACGAGTGTTGGGAAAATATATGTGCTCACCGGCATGTGCTGACATGGCATCCAGGAACTGGTGGAGTACCCTGGATGCTGATGCCTGTGAGATCCCCATGATATCCCCAGTTGGCCTATGGAAGATACCTGTGGCTAGTATTCTTAGGCCTACACATACCTTGGTATCCACTGGGATGGGTTCCCCTCTGTTAGTTCTGTGTGTCAGGCATGGCCAGCACAGCTTAACAATTTGCTGTAGGAGGTCCCTCAACCCTATAGCGCTCCACTATCTCCAGCTCATGTAGCCCCTGGTAGGTTACCCTGGGTCTCTACACTCTTCTCCGTCTCCTCACTGTGGGTTGGTTGACGGCATACTCATCCTCACCACCCTCAGCCTCTTCCACATGTTGATGTATGATAGCTGCTGCAGCCCCTATCATTTTGTTGTTTTTGTTCGCTAAAATTTCCCCGCTTGTATACACTGATGGTGTAAAGTATGTGGAAAAAAACAGAGGGAAAGGTGTTTGCATAGTTTATAGTAGTGTTCTGGGCTGGGCTGGGCTGCTGTCTGTGTAACTGGCTGATTTTGATACATTTCACCTGACAGCTATGCTAGTTCTCCTTGATTACCTTCCTACTGCTGTTTTTCCTTCCCATTGCCTTCCTGTTTAAGCCCAGGGGCGCGCCATGCAAACACAGTGTTCAAATGTGCATGGAGCTGCTATTTCCTGCTTTACTTTTTTTTCCTTTAAAACACAGTGTGCAGTGCGCACATCCGCTTAGGCAATGTAAAGTTGCTAGACAGCCTCAGACACACCCCCTTGCTTAGCTCTGCTAAGCTAAGGGCAAACCCGAGCCACAGGGCTCCAATACACTTACAGTATGCCTGACACACACCCCTATGATGTCAGCTAACTCTTAGGCTTGAACCATGCTATTCCTGTACTTACACTGTTGGGTGCTGGCTAGCATTGAGGGAAAATCTGGGATTCAGTATCATTCCCCTCATTTGCATAGGATTGCCTATTAATGCATAGTTACAGGTCCCACACTGAGCCTTCCCCCTTAGCAACCACTATTCACTGGCCATGTTGTCTTCTGCCTGCCATTGCGTATAATGGCAAAATAGTGATTTTAGTTAGAATGCTTATTTCAGGTTATTTTTTATATTTTCGGGCCGATCCCGTTTGCGCTCCACTGCCCTACGCTTAAACAGCCGAAATCGGCTAAAAAGAAATAAAAGTTTCTTTTTATTTTTGCAACTGTTTTCCATGCCAATGGCCATATATTTGACCATTGGCATGGTTTCCACATAATATACACACTTTATTTGGAGCTGTCATGGCTCCGTTTTTAGTTTGCAGAAATGTATTCAGTTACTAACCGAGTACATTTCTGTACACTACACTATTCCTGCACAGCCAGCTGACAGCTTCCTGGATTGCAAATTCACCTCATCTGCATGGTTTTCACCTGCAAATGGGGTAATTTGCATACAGGAGCTGTGTCCATGCAGGAAAAGTGCAGGAGCGTTCATGCATGTCCCTGCAGCTTATTCCTGGATTGCATGGCGGCCATATTACCTCCAGGAGCTCCTGCACTGTTACTGCACACCGTGTAAGGCTTGCTGAATCCGAGGGATAGTATTTTTGTCAGGTAGAAGGTTTAAACTACAACAGGATAGCAGCAAAAATAAAGTTAAAGTATAAGCAGAAACATGCTGATGAAATGTATCAGTTTGTCAAGTAGAAGCTTCAAAGTTCAGTTAGAGATCAGTTTTAAGGTAGACAAAATAAGAATTATGGGTAAAGACCTTATACAGACTAGAAGAATGTCTTGCCTATAGGAGCTGCTATATTTGAAAGATAAAAATTATGAAAGTGTTGGGAATATGTTATAGTCGTGGATAGTAGAAGTAAATAGGGAAAAGTATGTTTTATCCTGGAGAATTACATGGGCAAAGCCATTTGTTTGGCAGTTGGTCTTTGAGCATTTTTAGTTAAAGTTCTTAGTTCTAGAGGTAGGGAGTTCCAGATTTTGGCTACATAACTAGAACAGAGAGCGCCACCTGGGGAATTTGTAGATTTGGTAGCTTTTAGTAAGGATTTGTTGGTGGAGTGTAATATCCTAGGGTTAGAATAAGGTTCTAGTAGGTTTTGTGGGATAGGTGTTTTGCCTGGCTGGTTAGGTAATTTGTGTGCCATTGTCAGCTGGTTGTAGTAAAGAAGATGTGGGAATTCTAGCCAAGATAACTTTTTTAGTACTAGACAGTGATGTGTTCTGTATGGGAAGTCAGCAGCAAATTTAGCTATTTTGTTATAACATGTTTCTAGTTTACCTAGGTCAAATTTTCTGAGGTTCATGAGTATGGGTGAAGCAGAAAGAAGTGTTGATAGTAGATGAGTTTTTGCAATGGCTACTTTGGTATTGTTGGAGTACCCAATTTTTTGTGTACGTTCTTAACAGTTTGTGATATGTGTTCGTCAAATCTCATGTTTTGATGAATGATGACACCTAGTGGCATGGCAAAAGTTTGTGCCGCCCGGGGCTGTCTGAGTTTGCTGCTCCTCCCCCCTCACAAAATCATGGTCAAATGGGGTCCCCCCATACATAGCCCTCCCCACCGAAGCCATTCCAGTGAACCATTACTTGGCTATTTCTCCCCATTTACCATAAACACTGTAATGTGCATACTGCTTTATGCTTTACTTCTACAATGATTATTTGGATTTAATTTAAAACTTTTATTTTAAATTTTATAGGACAAACATTGATAGACATCTACTAAACAAAATAATACAGTCTCACAATGAAAACAGACTTAGCATTAAAACTTCTCTGCCCTTGAAACTCACATTCTTTGAAACAGCATTGAAACCCACATTCAAAGAAAATGCGTCTGTCCAGTGGCAGATAAAGTTTACCTTTGGGCTGTTTTCAAATCATAGGCCCCTTGTACACATATCTGGAACTGTGCAAATATACATGTGTTCTTTGATTCACCTTCCTGATTGTATTAAATTATATTCCTTGAGTAACACAGCACACTTGTTAGAGCATGTTTTAAATGTATTGTTTTAAATATTTTTCCAGTAAGCAATGAAACAAAAGGCATGAACCAATAATGACAAAACTGCTCATTTCAGAACATTTCCATCATAAAAGTCTACTCAAACTTCTGTCATTACAATCCACCAATATCAGTAAATACATACAACCTCTGCAGAAGTAAGAGTCATCTAAATAATTCAATATTAAAGAGATCTGTAACTAATGAAGAGGTTGCTATCAGCAAACAACTTTATATTTTATGGTTTCATCTACAAATAAAGTGCCTGTTGCCCTTGAAGAATAAATTGCCTATGTTACATTAAAACAAATGATAAGCTAGTAATATTGCAATAGGGAATGGAGGGCAAACTGATAACAGGTTCATAGTTACAAGGTATCTCCTCCAAAGGAGGACATTCCCAGCACTGCAGCATCTACCCCTTTAAAGTAACACAGTACAGTATCAGCAATCCATCTACATACTATGGGAGTAGAACCCACAGCCTTCTGCATCAAAAGCAAGCATACTACCTGTTGTGCTACTAACAATACAAACAGACTTGGCACAGTAAACTTCTCTTCCCCTGAAGCTCTCATCTCCTTGTAAAATCCACTTGACACTCAACTATAGCTCTCAAATTTGCAACACAAGAAATCTGGAAAGAAGTAAAAATGTATTGGGAGTGGACAAAGGCCCAAAACCAGGGACACGTTTTAAGCATTGCTTGTATAATGTTAGAAAGTTGCTAGAATAAAATGTTATATTACCATGCAATTCCTGAAAAACAGGAAGACTAAAACTTAAATGGCTATCATTATTTAGTGAATTCAGTTCTCACTGATTTGTCAGAAAACCACAACTTTTAAGAGGAACAGACCAAAAGTATGAGCCAAACATTACAGACATTCTGTGAAAATCTGGACAGTTGAGAGCTATGGACTCAACTCCTTCAATCACAAGTGGTGGTATGGCTAGAGAATTCAGGCTGTTGTCTCACACATGCACACACACACACACACACACACACACACACACACACACACACACACACACACACACACACACACACCAGAACACTTGTTAGCAGCAAGCAAAATGAATGATCCCCTCACACAGGAACAGAACACTGCAGCAGCAAGCAAAATGAATAATCCCTTACTCACACACCCAGGAACAAGCGAAATGAATGATCCATATACCTCGCTATCAGCAAGGAAAATTAACGATCCCCTTACTTGGCAGAGAACACTTGTTGGTAGCAGCAAAATAAATGATTCCACTTATTTTGAACAGAACATTCATTGGCAGCAGCAACATGAATATTCCCGGTGAAGCAGCAAAATTAATGATCCACTCATTGGCAGGTGAAGCAGCAAAATGACTATTCCCCTTACTTGGAACGAGTTGGCAGCAACAAACAAAATTAATGATCTTATCCCCTTATTTACACACCAGGAACAGAACACTCGTTAACAATGTAATGTTGTACTGTATTTAAAACTGCATGTGTGAGACAGGATATAGCATCCGCAGACGTGATGCTATGAGTATGAGACCGTTCTTAAAGAAGAACAGCCTTAACTTAAAAACAGTTTTTTTTTTTTTTGCTTTTTTTTACTTAAACAGTTAAGGCAAATGTGACAGTCTCAAAAGTGCCACCCGGGGTGGACCGCCCCTCTCACCCCCTCTAGCTAAGCCACTGATGACACCTAGGAGTTTGGTCTGTATAATGGGTTCAATTGTTGTGTTACCTGCAGTAATTATGGAAAAGTTGGGTGGGGGGGCAGTGGCTCTAGTACGTTGAAAGATTATTAGCTTGGTTTTATTAAGGTTGAGTATAAGTTGTGTATTGGAATGCCATGCTTCCACTACTGTGAATGATTTTTGTGTTTTTTCCTGTAGTTCTTGAAGGATGTGGGCTGCACATATTAATGTGGAATCATCTGCATATTGGACTAAAGTAGTTAGGAAAGTAGCTGTGTTTTGATTGTTGGTAAAGATATTGAAAAGAAGGAGACCAAAAATGGAGCCTTGAGGTACACCTAATGTGACTGGTAATAGTGAAGAGATGTCTTGTGACCACTTTACTACTTGATGTTGGTCAGTTAGGTAGCTTTAAAACCAACAGAGGGCAGATGAACTAAGATTAAGGCTGGAGAGGACTGTTAGAAGTTTTTTTATGAGAGACTGTATCAAAGGCTTTGGACATATCCAGAAAGACTGATGAGACTATTTTGCCTTCACTCCTATGTAGGTTGATTATATTAGTGAAGCTTAAGATGGCAGAAGCTATACTATGATTAGGCTTGAAAACACGATGGGAGCTAGCTAGTAGATTATTGTCTGAGAGGTGGTGCATTAGTTGAGAATGTATGCACATTTCTAAGATTTTCGATAAAGGAGATAATATAGCAATAGGTCTGTAATTAGATAGTTCTGTTAAAATGCCTGGTTTGTGGAGGGGGATTATATAAGAGACTTTCCAGAGGTGTGGGACTTGATGTTCAGTGATAGATCTATTGATTAGAATTGATACAGGGTAGGCTATAGCATCAGCTGACATCTTGAGGCATTCTACTGGAAGCTGTCAGCTGCAATGGTTGTTGGTTTCAATTTTTTAATCAATGTTTTATGGTGTTTGTTGAGATGGGATGGAAGGAGGAGGTACTGTTGTTCCTATTTTCTAATAATGGTAAATAAAGTATGTGGTGGTGAACAGTTATTTTTGGGTAGTGCTAGGATACTCAGTGAAATATTTATTAAACTGTTCAGCAGTTGCACCTGAGTACAAGAAAAATAAGACTGAATTTTTTCCTTACTGATGGTTTTTATCAGACCATTATTTAATTATACATTACAACTGTATTCCAAGTCTGTGGCATTACCCAAAACATAGTTCTAATAAGTCTTCATGCATCTTATATATATATATATATATATATATATATATATATATATATATATATATATATATATATATACATTCTTCTCAACATATCTGCTATGTGTAGTTCCTTGCTTTGTCTATATTTTATTGTCAGATCATACTTCTGTAGCATAAGTAATGTCCTCAGCAATCTTGAAGGTGTCTTGAAAAAAAATTCTAAATACACTTTGCAAGGGTTTGTGGTCTGTTTCCACCCAAACTTCTTTAACATAAACACAGGGGATCTCTCATATACACTATGTGCACATCTCTTCTGTGTATCTTTAAATGGTCTTAACTCACAGACAAGATCTAATCTAAAGCAGGATCACAGTTCCTATAGTATTCTGGATAATATCTACTTGCAACATAACTGGCTTATTCATAACATAGAACTTTAATGCTGGAGCATCTATAACTAGTTTCTTAAACAATACACAACTCTTTCCTGTAAATCATTCTATTCCATGCCTCTAAACCATTCCTGATTTTGTCTAACATGTTTGCATTGCCCTTATAAAGTTTTTTGAGGGGAATTCAAAAATGTAGCAAAATGAGAGAATTCCAAGATGGCTGCACACTGATCAACAGCTTGAGTTCAGCTCTCCCAGTGTGAAAATAGAAACTGAGAAACAACAGTCAGTGATCTTGTCAGTTTGAGTAAAATTCAGTTACTGGCTACTAAGTACATTGCCTGGATACCAGCAAGGAAGATATGTAGAGAACCTGAAAGAAAATCAACCAGAAAAGTTGAAGAGAAAACATTGTCTGGGAAGAATCTTACAACTGTTCATCAAAAAGCAGTTCAAGCTCCAGCTCTGGTACAAAATATGGCTTTCAGTAATTTAGAGGAAAAAATAAATCAAATGTGCTCTAAGTTGATTACAATAAATTAAACATTGAAGAAATATATAAACTCAAATAACAAAAGGCTGAAAAAATAGATGCTTTAAACAGCTATTCAGATGAACTGACAAAACTGCAAAAATCAGAGGCTGAAATGAAGAAAAGTTTGGCTGAGTATGAAACTGCTCAAGAAGAGATGTTTCAAAAAATGGTAGAGTTAGAGGACATAGCATGCAGAGAATATCTGAGATTTTCTGCTGTACCAGAGAAAATGGAAGGAACAGATTGCATTAATTTTCATAAAAGCACAAATAAGTAACTGGACTGGTATTCCACAGCAGGATGTGTTAAATGAAAGGGCACAGCATGTGTTTACTCCAAACTTGGCCATGAGAAAGCAGCCAAGACTTGTATTGGTGGAGATGCAATATTACCAGCAGAAAGACTTGATCCTGACAAAAATGTGGCAGAAAGACAAAGTATTGAAAAATTGAGACAGAAGAGTGTTTGCAAGAAATAATTATTTACTGTACATTAGGCAGTACAGAAGCAAATGTATCCCAGCAATCACAGAATGTCAAGAAGCAGGTGTGATATTCAATCTGCTATATCCAGAATATTTGGAGGATCAAAGTCATTTTTGATGCAGAATAGGCTAAGGGTGAAATACAAAAGTTTGTCCAACAAGGAACGAGTCATTAAACAGAAAGCGACTCTGCTTCTCATGCTTCTGATGGTAAGGCTCATAGGGGCACTTGCCTGTGAAACCTTTGCCAATGTACCAAAGGAAAATGCTTAAGAGACAGAAAAAAGCACAGGAGTTGACTAGAAGAATCAGGAATACCTTGGACTTGAATCAGAGTCTGGGATTGGGAGATGGATATGAACAGGAACACGAAGATGACCAGCAACACTGAAATAAGTGCATAAATGTAAGACTATAAAGCATCAATCACATTTGTGAAATATGGCTTTGCACGAAAATGTGGCTGAGAAAGATTGGATTTTTGCTGACTTTGTTATATATGTTGAAGTTCTTCCAGGCATATGCCCACCTTCATGTCATTAATGTTTGGAAGGACACTAAAATGAAAAATGGCAGGAGAAGGAGGGAAAATAACTGTAAGTAAAAGCAACTTTTGCTCTTAATAGTATTTGTATGAAACATTTTATGATATAAATTGTATATCATATAGTAAGGATTTTCAATCATATAGGTAAGAAATACAATATAAAAAGAGAAAAAAGATTGGACAAAGGCACATTTAAATCAATGGGTTTTAATCTTCAATTTAATATTGGGGTGGGGGATAGGGTGTCAAATTGCACTAATAATTATATATGTAGAATTTAAATTTTTATTTTACTCTTGCATAGGTGAATATCTGGATTATTGCCCTTGGCTTAATCTAATCACATGTTTGTGTTTTTCTTGTTTGTTTTTTTTTTTTTTTTTTTTGTGAATGTGAATGGGCTTTAAAAGTGAGAGACCACAATGTAAAAAATAGTTTTCTTTAAGCAAATAAATGTTCAGTGTCAGTTGAGAAACCTCGAGCTGAAGGCAGCTCTAGATTTTGATCTTATGTTTCCATGGAAACAAACTGATTAAAGATGAAGGGAATAAATTTAGACACCTGGACATTGTTTACTGAGAGAAATGTAACATTGAAACACACAAGGGCAAGTAGTTCAGTAAAAATAAAGTTTGAAATTATTGGAAATGAATAAGGGATAGCAGCATTTCTGATAACAAAATACTTTACTAGAACAGTGATAATTTAATGTTATTAAAGATAGCCAATTCACCTCTTCTTAAGAATAAAAGTTAATGTTTTCTGAAAACATAACAATTGTTCATCACATCTGGGAGCGGAATAAAGATAAGACAAGAATAGATAATCAGTGTGAGTAGAAGCACAGACTGTAATATACATCTTAGCATAGATTCTTTTAATTTTAGACTATGTTTTACCTGTGTGTGCAGCTATTGATTTGGGACAATTGCTCCTATCAGGAGGGTTAAACTACATTATTTGAAGATATGTATAGTTTTATGTGATGTTTTAAGTTAATAGGTTATGGGTGCATGTTTTATTTTTGTTGTTTTTCTTTTTTTGCTTTGTTTTATTTTAGGGTTTTCATTAAAACAAAAGGTTTTGTAAAATGTGACATAGGTTCAAATGGAGATGACAAAAAACAACTATATAAAAGATCAACCTGACAAACATTAGTGGGTGCATGTAACACAAAAGCTGGAAATAGACATTTTAAAAAAGCTGTCATGTATAATAGGTGTGAATGATACCTTCTTATCTTAATGGTTACAGTAAACATATTATTTTAGAATGTGAATGGCCTCACAGGTATAGACAAATGGCTACACTAAACATATTATTTTGGAATACGAATGGCCTCACAGGTATAGACAAAAAGGAAAGAATATTGAATTATATTAAGAAAAGCAGAGTGCACATAGCAATGTACAGGAGACACACTTGGAAAGAAATGAACATGTAAATTTGATAAAGAAAGGATTTCAGAACGGAGATTCAGCAGAGTATCAAGGACAAA
>NC_056748.1:771743747-771761247 GCF_019279795.1 Protopterus annectens
AACTCTGAATATCAGGCAGCGGAACTATTTTACACCAAAAATATAAAATGATATCTACATACCAATAAGAAAAAATGCAAACCAATTTAACAGATATCCTGTTTTCTAAGCCCTATAGTACTCTCTAAAGTGGGCATTAAGAAGGAAATAATAGACCTTCCAGTAGTGGGGAGGGCTTCACAACACCCCTGGGTGGCACATTATTTGCCTGTAACACCTGCCATCTGGCATTATTGCTTGCTTGTCTTGCATGCCTGTCATACTGTACTTTTACATATTTCCCTACCATAGTTCAGAGGTTTGTACCTAGGCTAACTACCTTTGTGGGCCATTCGAAACCTAGGCAATTATCCCGTTTGAGAAACAAACTTGCACCTTTTGTCTGTAGGATAAACACCTTGACCATTATGCTAACACCTTCTCAATTATCTCTAATACCTCAGAATATTCCTGATTTTGCCTCATATTTTGCACTGGTCTTCTGATAATGTGTTGTTTTGTGGCAAATCATGGAGTATTGCAGTCACTAAATAATGGCAGGCATTTTGTGGTTCAAACTTCATATCCATCAGAACATGCATGCAAATGCAAAACCTATTATAGCAACTTTTTAAGTGTATAAGAGCAATATTCAAATCTGTCCCCAATTTTGGGCCTCTCTCAAGATTGTACAGCTTAATCCCTGATTATTGCATTAACAGGTTGAGAAATATGTTCCCCTTCCACATCCTAAAGACATACTTCTCAACTGTCCATTTTCGCAGAATGTCCAGGTTTTTGCCTCATATTTTTGGTCTGTTCCTAACAAAATCTGTGGTTTTCTGTTGAGAATCAAAGTCACTAAATAATGACAGACATTTGAGTTTCAATCTTCATATCTGTCAGAAAATGCATGCTAACACAACTCCTGTTTTTCTAGCAACTTTTTTAAGTTTATAAGAGCAAGGTTTAAAATGTATCCCTATTTTTCAGTTTTAGTCCCCCCATTATTTTAGGCTATGCCCACATTTCTTGTGCAAAGAGGTTGAGAGGCATGCCTAAAGTTGTCAAAAACTGAAGTGGCGTATGGATGAGCTTCTACATTGACAAGTAAGAAGCTTTGCGATGGACTGGATTCCCTTGCCTGTTCTACATTAGTTTATCTGACTTTCACCCATCAGCAGTGTTGCCTGCTATCCAGAGCCGGCTTTAGGCACCAGCGAATCCTGTGGTTGCTGGGGGCCCCCAGCTGTAGCAAGTTATCTTAGCTTGATATACTGTAACATGTCTATTAAACCAACAACAGCTAGTAGAGCAATGCTGTATGCTTAATAAACCAGGTGGGTAATAATAACTCTTTATATCTTTAGATCTTTAGTTATAATAATGGAGTTCTCTAGTTATAATAATGGAGTTTTGTCAAGTAACAGACTTCGCAATTCCATTAAATATTTTGCTACTGACATAATGCCCCTGGCTTAGTTAAACCCTGCAGGTAGACATCCTGCCCACGAAAACTAACAACATAGCCAGCTTTAGGCATCTGCAGTACCCATGGCTGCAGAGGGGCCCCTTAATCATCCTTGACTGTGTGGGACCCCACAAAAGCTGCTGTAGACTGGGGAAAACAAGGAAAAAAAATGAATTAATTTTCCATTACACCCTTTAACCTTAATATGACTGTGATATGATCCTGTTAGGATAGAACTGATAATAAACATGAGCAAGGTAAGCACTAGAGAGATCAATCAGCAGCCCAGAGTGACTGATGTCAGTGCACACCTTGGATATTAAGAGCTGATGCTTCTGATTGTCAGGGATGGTTTATCTTTCAGGCAGTTTAATAAGTACTGGCAGAACACCAGATACTATAACTCCCAATGTCTTTGCTGAAGAATTCTGCTCAATAACAAAACTAATAGCAGAATAAAGGCCTAAAATGAGGAACACATTTTAAATATTTCTCTACTTCACTAAAAAGGTACTAGAATAACACATTTTGCATCAAAATACATTTTTGGACAGCAAGAAGTATAAAACTGATGTCTGGATTTATTGACTTACTGTAATTTTGAATGATTTACCAGCAAATTACTTTTTTTTAGGAAGGATGGAGCAAAATTATGAGGCAAACTCAGGGAATATTTGCGAAATCAGGGACAGACAGGTATCATTTACTCCTCAATGAGGTAAATAAAAGTGATTTACCCCTGCTGTTTGATGACTGCTAAATAGCATTCACCGATCTGGTGTGACAGTACCAGTGTTGCACAATGTGTTGCTACTTGCTGAAATAAGTACAAAACTAGCATTGCTGTCACTTTTGCGTGTGTATGTGTGTGTGTGTGTAACAATATCACTGATTTTTATCAGTGCACACATACAATAATGTCGGGGCACACACCTTATTCTTCTTGGTATCGGTAAAAAATGCAGCTAACAAGTAATTATATTTCAAAAGTAACACGCAGACACTTAGATCTTCTAGGAATCTATTGGGCCTCACTTCCCAGACTATATAAATGGATACCGGGGGGGGGGCTGCCTTATTCATCTTTGACTCTGTGGGGGCCCCACAAAAGCTGTTTCTGGTTGAGGAAAAATTATGAGAAAAAAATGCTTTAATTTTCTGATTACACTCTTTAAACTGAACAGGACTGTGATGTGACCCTGTTGGGATAAAACTGATAATGGCTTCTGATCTCAGTTTGCACTCATTCTAAAACCGACCCTGCTCATACGTAAATGTACAGAAAATTGCTGTAGGTTATGTGGGGGGCTGGGGAATTGTGTGGTCGTTGTTTCCTTTACTTTTCATAGACCTCAGAGGTGTACAAAGAAAGTTACTTTAGCTCCTGTAGGGGGAGTGCACTCTCTAGAAGCAACAAAGTAGAACACATTACTGCAAGCATTATTGTTTTTTTTTTTTTTCCACTTTCCTTGCAATCACACATCAGGCATGTATACAGGTTGGTTGCTTTTGAGGGTTAGGGATGAAGAGTGAGGCATGTTATATATATATGCATTTCAGCGGTCACTTGAAATACATGACAATGACCATGTGAACCTCTGCTTTCATCCCAATCCAACAACAGATGTATTTGTAGTGGCTGTCTTTTTTAGGGATTAGAGAAGCAGGCAGTATTCCCAAACAGGATCCGTCTATCCTCACAACATTTGGCTTGTTAGTTTATTATGAGCTATTATTTTGTCAGCTTTGAACATTAAGGCTTGAGCACAACTTATGTCATTGAAATAAAAAATAAGACTGAAATACTTCTTACTCATGACTTTTGTTTAGGCCACTGTTGGATTAAAAGGTTGGAAAATGTTCTAGAATCCATCTTAGAGTATCAATAACCCGTATAGCTTTCTGGGGGCATCAGCTTAATTGAGTTACTTCTAAATGGTTATTACTGTGTTGTCTTGGTCAGGAAAGGTCTGTTGAAAGGATGCATGGAAAATAAAGCTGAACAACAACACGGAATTTCTTTCCTTAATCATAATTTCTCTTCAAGCTATCATTGGATAAAAAGGCTGTGTAAAAATTAAAAAAAAAAATTAAAAAGCATTTCAGAGCATATATAAAGTTATGGCTTCTTAAAAAAGTTAGAGAGAATTGTAAAATGTGAGAAATGGAAGAAGAAAGTAATGCGCCTGGTGTGGGGAACCGAAGATGGGAAGAAACAGAGGGGAGCACTGGAGGATATGTGTGTATGTGTATGTGTGTGTGTGTGTGTATATGCATTTGTGCGTGCATGCATGTGTGTGTGTTTTGGGGCATGTGCTGAAACAGTAGGCAGTGCCTAGGGCTCCATTTCACCTAAGTCCAGCCCTGCACATAAGAGTTATTGTAATGTATCATTCTTACATTTAAATGCCAGCAACTGTGAATGCCCCTTTGTGAAATGGGCCATTACAGTGCGGTACATAGGCTTGTTGTAAAGTAAGAGCACTGTAGCTACAGGTCAGTCTGTAAGAGCACTGTAGCTACAGGTCAGTCTGTGTGTATTATTCCTAAAAGTTTGCAGTATGAGAAAAAAGGATGGATAGGAGAAGTGGCAGTGACAGGGTTATACTTTGACTGGAAGTGCCCAGAGAGCCCCCAACTTGACATTCTTGATATTTGCTAGGGGCCCCCAAAACGCTAACACCGGCCCTGCTTCTATCCATTTTTCCCAGACTATCCGGAAATCAAACTGATTATCTGGTAATCTGGAACACACCGTACAAACTCCTGTATTCTGTTTCAAAAAAGAAAGAATATCAGACTTTGTTAAATGGGTAGATTTATTTTTTTGCAAAATAACAGTAAATACACAGTAAAAATAAATCACGGACAGAAAAAGAGGATGTTCCCCTTCGTCTTACACGGCAGTGACGTCACGAAAAACAGACTAAATGGGTATCATATTTTCCGAACCTCTTAATCTGTAAGGCCAAGAAATTTGGACAAAGCCCTTATTTAGTGATGTTCAACACACAATGACTTGCCAGAAAAACACATATTTTAAGATGAACAGACCAAAAATAAGGACATTCTGCGAAAATCAGACAATTAAGAGGCACGCAAGGGCTTGGTTTGTCTTTCAGTAAAACTTTATTTTCACCCCGACAACGGAAGCCTAATAGCAAAAGCAAAGTGCGTCTGTAATCTCGCGAGGTGGGTCTTGTCTGCTAGTGGTTTTAGGATAGAGGGGCAGTATTGTAGGCTGTTAGGTGAGTATAAATTGTTGAAATAATGTGAAATTGCGGTTATAACAGATTGCAAGGTATTATATACATTGATAGAGTTATGTATATAGATGTAGATGGAATGCTTTCAATAATGATAAGCTTAATGATTGTGGTAGATGAATAAAATGTGTTTATGATATTTGTAGTAATAAATTTATTAGTGACACGTCGATTTTTGTCTTGTAAATACTGGTTGCTGTAAACCAAAGTGGTTATTGGTATGGTTATCATAAGCTCTGGAGGAGGGGTAACAGAAAACGAATGAGAATGGTATTTGTGACTTTGTGATACTTGTTCGTTGTTTTGCATAGTGTGGGGATGAAAGTCGGTAATTTGGAGATTTTCTTAGTTTGGGTTTAATTGCAGTAGAGTACATTTTAGTACAGTATAATATGCACTCTTCTGCGAGCAAGATGAATTTGTTGTATAGCCACATTACCCCCTAAAACTGTATAATTTATGATAAACGCCACCATCACAAGTATTTTAGATGCATAACTTTATGCATCCTGTTATCTGGAGTTGATAATGAGATATAGAACACCATGGCCTTGTGCGCCGATTATTCTGCACCGGTAGTTAAACAGGCAAGCTGCCTTGAAAAGGTCAAGTTCCTGTGGTTGTATGTTTTATTAATCGGATGAAGAACGTGAGCAAAACTTAATTTTATTTTCACAACTCGAGTAAAGTATTTACTAATGGAGAGGGGAAAAAAGTTACCATGATTATCTGATCTTAAACTTCAGGCTTTCACGGTTTTTAATGATCGATTAGCTGGGTAAAGGACAGGAACTTGTACTTGTCTACTGACGCAAGAAAGAACCTCTGGTTAAAAATTATTTATGGTAGTTTAGCTGTTTGCCAGTGTGGTGTCTTTGTTAAAAATAGAGAACATTGTCTACGAGACCGTATTTTCCCCCTGGGCGTCTTCTAAAGTCTAAACGGCGCATGAGTGTTCTATTACCAGACGTATTTGCTACATCCACGAGTACATTTTTTAATGTGAAGTGGAATATATGGGGTTACACTGATAACATTCCTTTTAAACTGACGCGCAGACTCATTATATTCCTCATTCAGTTGCTGAAGAAGAAAAGACTGGTAAAGTGGGGTAGCTGGTAAACATGTTAGATTGGCGTTGTAGTTGGGCAAATGCAGTGTACCTAAATCAAATGTACATTTTTGAGCATTTGTCTTGAATTTTATGGCTGCACAAATTGTTTGGAAGTGTCATATTTGTTTCCTGTGGTGTAGATCTATAGAAAACATGCTTACCTAATAAACATTTATGACACCACTTGAAAATAATGCCATTTGTATATAGGTGGGTGGTGGGGCAACAGAAATGTTTGAGTACAAAATGTATGTTCCTAGCTGCTCGCTTTGCCTTGGGTAATAGAAAAAGCAGGAGTACTTAACTTGCCGTTTCAGAAAAATAACATCCAGGTCTGTACTGCTTGGCATCAGTGAAGGAAGCATTCACTTTAGTCAAGTTATCCTAGTGAATTAATACAGTTTTTAAGTGTTGTGTTCATTTTTGTTTGGTCAAAATTTATTTTTATTATATATATATATGGGCCTTGCTGTTACTACATCACTAAAGTGTTTATGCCATCTGATTTATTGTTTTCCTCTGCTTTTCTTAAATTTTGTTGCAGTCTTAAAATTTTCACTGGGCCGCGGTGGTGCAGCGGTTAGCGTTGTCACCTCACATCAAGAGGTTCTCCAGTTCGATTCTCATCTGGAGCAAGGCTTCTCTGGGGAGTCTGCATGTCCTCCCTTTGGTTGAGTGACGTTGAAAGACATACGGGTAGGTGCTTGCATGAATGGGTGTACCTTCGTTGAATGTTTGGTGTCGGGCTGGCACCTCAGCACCGTAAAAATCTACTGCCAGTCATAAGCGGACCAGTGTTCCGCTGTGGCGACCCCTAACCAGGAAAAGCCGAAAGACATTACTTAACTGGTACCGTGTCAAAAAACTGTTGCTGTATTCTGGAAGTAGGCACTTTCGGTTGAATTCCTAGATAGTTTTCGGTTTCTTTCAGTCTTTTTGCTGGTGTAAACTGTGCTGGGTGCTGCATAGCAAGTGTACCAAGTAGACACAGGCTCTTCCACTGTCAAATTCTCTACAAACAAGTATTGTCATTACCACATTCATTAAGAGACTGCAGTTGCATTCCTGCACTGTCTACTAAGTGGATTCAAGCCCAGTACTGTTTATTGAGCTGTTCTTATACATCTTAGTCTTATTAATTTTACCACTTCTTCATCATCCTCTTTCGGCTGTTCTCATTAGGGGTCGCCACAGCGGATCACCTGTTTCCATTTCTTCCTGTCCTCTGCATCTTGCTCTGTCACACCAACCACCTGCATGTCCTCTCTCATCACATCCATAAACCTTATCTTAGGCCTTCCTCTTTTCCTGTTACCTGGTAGCTTCATCCTTAGCATTTTTTTTCCCCAATATACTCTGCATCCCTTCTCGGCACATGTCCAAACCAACGCAATGTCGCCTCTCTTGCTTTGTCTCCAAACCTTCCAACCTGAGCTGATCCTCTAATATACTGATTCCTAATCCTATCCACCCTCGTCACACCCAGTGCAAATCTTAACATCTTTAACTCTGCCACATCCAGCTCTGACTCCTGCCTTTTTGTCAATGCCACTGTCTCCAACCCATATAACATAGCTGGTCTCACTACCCTCTTGTAGACCTTCCCTTTCACTCTTACAGTACTCATCTGTCACAATTCACTCCTGACACTCTTCTCCACCCACTCCATCCTGCCTGTACTCTCTTCTTCACCTCTCTTCCACACTCACTGTTACTCTTATCTGAACTGTTGATTCCAATTACTTAAACTCCTCCACCTTTACCACCTCTACTTCTTGCATCCTCACCATTCCTCTACCCTCCCTCTCATTTACACACACACATTCTGTCTTAGCCCTGCTGACCTTCATTCCTCTTCTCTCTAGAGCATATCTCCATCTCTCCAGGGTAGTCTCCACCTGGTCGCTACTCTCACTACATATCACAATGTCATCTGCAAACATCATAGTCCATGGGGCCTCCTCTCTAATCTCATCTGTCAACCTGTCCATCACCATTGCAAATAAGAAAGGGCTCAGAGCTGATCCTTGATGTAACTCCACCTTAAACGTATCTGTCACTCCCACCGCAGTCCTCACCGCTGTCACACTACACTTGTACATATCCTGTACCACTCTTACATACTTCTCTGCCACTCCCGACTTCCTCATACAGTACCACAACTCCTCTCTAGGCACCCTGTCCTATGCTTTCTCGAAGTCCACAAAGACACAATGCAACTCCTTCTGACCTTCTCTGTATTTCTCCAACAACACACTCAGAGCAAATATTGCATTTGTAGTGCTCTTTCCTGGCATGAAACCATACTGCTGATCAGTAATCACCTCCCTTCTTAACCTAGCTTCCACTACTCTTTCCCATAACTTCATGCTGTGACTGATCAATTTTATCCCTCTGTAGTTACTGCAGCTCTGCACATCACCCTTATTCTTAAAGATAGGTACCAAAACACTTTTTCTCCACTCCTCAGGCATCCTCTGATTTTCCAAAATTGCATTAAACAATCTGGTTAAAAATTCCACTGCCATTTCTCCTAAGCACCTCCATGCTTCCACTGGTATGTCATCTGGGCCAGTGGCCTTTCCATTCTTCATCCTCTTCATAGCTGTCCTTACTTCCTCCTCCTTGCTAATCTGCCTCACTTCCTGATTCACTATCCCCACATCATCCAACCTTCTCTCTCTCATTCTCTTCCATTTATCAGCCCTTCAAAGTACTCTTTCCATCTACTCAACACACTCTCCTCACTTGTGAGTACGTTTCCCTCACTGTCCTTTTATCACCCTTACCTGCTGCACATCTTTCCCAGCTCTGTCCCTCTGTTTAGCCAATTGGTACAGGTCCTTTTCTCCCTCTTTAGTGTCCAATCTCATACAACTGTCTATATGCCTTGGCCACCTCTCTCTGCCATGTGCCTCATCTCCTTATACTCATGTCTGCTTTCTTCATCTCTTTGACAATCCCACTTCTTCGCCAGCCTCTTCCTCTGTATACTCTCCTGTACTTCCTCATTCCACCACCATGTCTCCTTCTCCTCCTTCCTCTGTCCAGATGTCACACCAAGCACCTTCCTAGCACCCTTACTAGCTCTGCTGTAGTTACCCAGCTATTCAGTAACTCTTCACTGCCTCCCAGTACCTGTGTTAACTCTTCCCTGAACTCCACCTCACATCACCCTTTTTTAACTTCCACCATTTAATCCTTGGCACTGCTTTCACACTCCTTCGCTTCTTGATCACCATAATCATCCTGCAGACCACCATTCTATGCTGCTTAAGTGCACTTTCCCCAGTCACCACTTTACAGTCTCCAATCTGGCCCTCCTACATAGGGTATAATCCACCTGTGTGCATCTTCCTCCACTCATGTACATCACCCTATGCTCCTCCCTCTTCTTAAAATACGTATTCTCCACAGCCATGTCCATCCTTTTTGCAAAATCCACAATTATCTGACCTTCTGCATTCCTCTCCTTAACACCATACCTACCCATCACTTCCTCATCCCCTCTGTTCACTTCACCAGCATGCCCATTGAAGTCCACTCCAATCACTTGTCTCTCACCCTTTGGTATACACTCCGCCACTTCATCCAACTCGCTCCAAAATTTTTCTTTCTCATCCATCGCACACCCAACTTGTGGAGCATATGCACTAACAACATTCATCATTACACCATCAATTTCAAGCTTCATAAACATCATTCTATCAGACACACTCTTCACCTCCAAAACACTTGACATACTGTTCCATTAGGATAACCCCTACCCCATGTCTTCTGCTATCCACACCATGATAGAACAATTTGAACCAGCCTCCTATACACTTGGCCTGACTTCCCTTCCATCTGGTCTCTTGCACGCACAACATATCAACCTTCCTTCTCTCCATCATATCAGCTAACTCTCTCCCTATACCAGTCATACTGCCAACATTTAAAGTTCCTACCCTCAGTACTACACTCCTAACCTTCTTCCTCTCTTCCTGCCTTCGGGCATGCCTTCCCCCTCATCTTCTTCTTCGGCCAACAGTAGCCCAATTTCCGCCAGCACCCTGTTGGCTAACAGTACTGGTGGCGGTCGTTGTTAACCCGGTCCTCGACCGATCCGGTATGTAATTATGAAATGTTCTCCGCATCAGTCATTTTTGGCAGAGGTTTTATGCTGGATGCCCTTCCTGATGCAACCCTCCCCATTTATCCAGGCTTGGGACCGGCACAAAGAAATGCACTGGCTTGTGCATCCCCAGTGGCTGGGTTAATTTTACCACTTCTTGCACTACAAAATTATTTATTTTTTAAGCTGTATTCTTATTTTATCTTCTCTTTGGATTACAAATGGGAGTATCTGTTAATTACTGTAGTCTTGGACTAACGTGGAAGGCCAGCTTAACAGCACTTGGTATACTCTGTTGGTTTCACAGTTGCTTGATGTTCACAGAAAATTATTGCCATCTGTGTGAGCAATGCAGTTATTTAGCCAGATTGGAGACATCTCTCTCAAACCACCACTGTATTCTCCATTAATGCACAGTAAACTTTCATCCACTGGTGCTGTTATAAAGTCTCTGCCTAAGCCCGCAACCTGATAAAGTAGTCTGGGAATGCACATTATACCTCTCAACCTGTAGACGTTGAAATTAGGGGGAAAAGGCCTTTGAAAAGTAGGAACCTCCAGCTAAATATCTGGACCACCATGAATCAGGATAAGCACACTGCTTACCTCAGGTTACTGGAATTCCTCGTCATACAGCCCAACACCTTAGTCATGGGTGATTTCAACTGTCCTCCCATAGACTAGGGGACATAAACTAGCAAAAACACCCTCGCCCAGAGGTTCCTGGACTTTCACAAATGTTCTGGAACAGGTAGTCTTCACCTCCACTAGTGGCTGTAATGTTCCAGACATAGTACTCACCAACATGGGGGGTTGGTCACTATACTTCCCCATGTGTGATGCCCTCCCTGGTTTGATCAGACCGCAAATCGATCTCTTTTGAGGTAACTATTGGAACGGACACCCCCACGGGAACAAAAATTATAAAAAAAAAATTGCCATAGCTAATCACAGCCTATTAAGTGATGGGATAAAAAGCTTCATACCACCTGCGATCGCAGAAATCAATGGTCACTGTGTAGAAGTGTATGCAAATGCCTTGTTCAAACACTTAAGCAGCTGCGTAAACTCTGCTGTACCTGACCAGATCTCTTCCTGTAAAAACAAGCCACTGTGGTGGACTTCAAGTATAAACAGATTATATAACGAGGAAGAAACTGTTGTCCAAAAACAGGAGGGATATTACTCTGCAGATTACGAAACTAAAATAGTATCCCTAGCCAAGGATATTAAGGCATTCTTTAATTATGCCTGAACTCTAAAAGTGAATGCCTGGTTGTACATGGGATCACGCCTACTATAACTGAAGATATCGCCAACCTGCTAGCTGACAGATTAAGGACAAACTTCACCCCCCCCCCATCCCACCTAACATATCCCAAAGCATACCTGACACTAGCCCTCTGTCTGCTATTTCTAGAGAACAGGTCATCTGCATGCTTGCTAAGGCCAAAAACACAAGCTCAGTGGGACCAGATAATGTCCCAGGTTGTTTACTGAACAATCTAAAACGGGACCTAGTGGACTCGCTTGACGTTCTCTGTAATCGTAGCTTCAGAACTGGCTATGTTCCTGCAGAATGGAAAACAGCAAAAGTAATTCTCCTGCACAAAGGGGAGGGGGCCATCAACTGACACTGGGAACTACAGACCCATAAGTCTGACCAGCCTTGTCTGCAAGTCTATTGAAAGAATTATCGTGTGCCTTAACAAGGACATAGACTACATCCAAACGCTGAACCCAGCCCAGTTTGGCTTCGTTAAGGGTAGATCGTGTGCATTAAACCTAGTAGACTTCTTTGAGAATGTCACCAAAGCCATGAATGAAGGTAAGACAGTGCACACAGCCTATCTTGACCTTACCAAGGCTTTTGACGCAATCCACCCTCTGGTATCGTTGAGAAACTCTCCCAGCTGGGGATTAACCCCTAAGTTACTAGATGGGTAGTCAGTTGGCTCACAGACAGAACATCAGAATTGGTGACTTTCACCAGTGGAGTACCACAGGGGTCTCTGCTGGGCCCCTTACTGTCATCTGTTTCTCAGAAGTCTGGGCTAAAGTAGATGGCTGCTGGCTCACCAAGTTCGCTTATGATTGCAATCAGTCCTACAATGATGTCAGCATATTACAAGAACACAAATGAATGGTGCCAAAGCCTAAATGCAAAATAAAAATGTGTTATTCCCTTTGGCAAAATGGAATTCCCTACAAATTACAATATTGACAGCACCAGCCACCCCCACCCTCGCGTTCCAACACAGTGGTGTGAGATTTTGGAACACAGGTTGATAACAATCTGAACTTTGACCACCAAGTTTCCACAGTGGTAAGGAAAGCTTTCTAAGTAGTGCACCTCGTAAGCAAGGGCATAGCGTCCAGGTCAAGGGATGCTGTAACTTCACTGTACTTGACCCTCATCAGACCACTAATAGAGTATAATAAACCTTTTTGCATGTACTTCACCAGACACCTGCAACAGCTTGAGAGACCTCCGATTTCTAACTAAGAAAATACAGGGACTCCAAGTCATGATCTATGTGGACAGGCCAAAAGCCCTGTCACTTTACTCTGTCTTACAGGGTGTTGAGAGGTGAGTTTCACATGGACTATAGGGCAATGTCCGACCCTGCCCTAATGGAAATACTGCACATCTGCAAGTCAAATGAGACAAAAGTCACTTGCTCTAGAGATCTCAACCTAGCCTGTGACATTATCAGAACATGCTGGAAAGATAGATATGTCTACCAGAGACTGTTGCTTCTCTGGAATAGACTTCCTATTCATGTAAAACAGAGCTGCTCACTGACCGTATTCAAACGCAACCTAGATAATTGGATGGGATCTAGCAAATTCCCCCTGGGGTGGCACCCATGCCCTCATAGACAGGGGCAGCCAGTGTTGAGCATAGATCCACTGTGTTCATGAATTTTTTTTGGCGAACTACCCAAAAAGAACAAATGGGAATACTTGGGATTAATGTGGCTAGGCTTGTAAAGGCTCTAGGGCTGCTAGCTTAGTAACCTCCTATGAACGTCTAAGTAGCATAAACTTTGAATATTAAATGGCACATAACTTTTCTTGTTTCTAGTAGGAATGCAGGTTATTGCTTAGAAACGTGTTTTAAAAAGAGTGAAAAATAATGGGAAAAATATAACCTTACGAAAGAGATGGTGTAAAATGAACTGCAGTGCAAAATTCTACCACTGCAAAATTAAATAAGAAAAAGGGAGCGATGATGTATACCTTCTTTATTTAAATTATTCTGGTCACAAGCAAGTTGGTCTTGTGTGGTTTTCTGTGCAGTAAACTGCTTCAAAACTCTTGGAATAAGGGAATTCATAAAATTATGTGAAAAGGTAAACCAAGGTTGAAAATAGGGGTATACCTCCAAAAGTAGGGACATCCTGTGCAGGGGTAAATAAGGCATGAAATAGTAACATTTCTCCAAATTAGGGTCATTTGAGAGGTCTGCTCTGGGTGGGAGGTTGGCATAATGATTAAGGTGCTTACCTTACAAACAAAAGGTGCAGGGTTTGATTCTCACATGGGGTAACTGGCTAGGCTTAAAGTGGTCCACAAGGACAGTTAGCTTAGTATTAGGGTTGGGAGGGTGACCTAATGGTTAAGGTGTTTGCCTTACAAACACAAGGTACAGAGTTTGAATCTCACAGGGGATAATTGGCTAGGCTTAAAAATGTCTCGCAAAGGCAGTTAGCCTGGTATTAATCTATGAACCTAATCTATAAATCTAACACTGTACCTATTGGCACTAGCACAGTACAGGGTCACTGGGTAATTTAATCACTCATAAATACTGTACCTAAATGCCAGTCTTCTAAAATTGTACTAGTGATTGGTGACTCCATTGTCTGACACATTTATCCATGTCTCACCAGGCCGGACAAAAGCAGGGTGATGGTGAGCTGCCTTTTGAGGAAGTAGGATCTCTGACCTATCAAGGGCCTTGAAGACCCTTAAGCCAAACTAATATGGTTTTGACATGTTGGTGGTCTATATTGATGTGACCCTAGTTCGTAGAACCCTGAGCGATATTCAGAGAGATGCAAGAGTTCTGTATTCATGCCACAAATGCAGGCAGCAGAATAAACCAAATGCAGGCAGCACCATGGCTTTAAGCAGAATATTTTCTTCTTGAATGTTGCCAAAGGACAAAGAAGAGCTGATAGGCTTCAACATTTGGCAAAATCTGTATCAGTTTAGGGGAATCTGGTATGTGATGGCATGGGCTAAAATGCTAGACAACTACTCTTGTTTTGCAAGGGATGGCTTGCCCCCCTCTTATTCTAGGGCTTCTGCATACAGGTTAAAGCCTGTGCTGCTTCCATAATTCCTTTTTTAGTCAAGTCCAGTTAATGGATCTTGTCAATAAAAACAAATCCAGCATCTGCCCCTCTCATGGTGGCTCTTTGGAATGCCAGGAGTCTTAAGAAATGGCCTGTTCTTGAGTCTGCTGCATTTAGAGCACATGAGTTAAACTTGGATTAAAAGAACAGAAAGCACACCCTTCATTCCAGGGTTCTGTGCCTACCACAACTTTTGGCCTGATAGTAACTATGGGAGATCATCAGTATTTATCAGGGACTGCATCACTTCTATGTAGATCCATAGAGACCCAAAAACCGAACTAATTTGAGATCTAAATCGCACTAATGGGTCGACTGTCAGATTGCAGCATGTTACAAGCACCCCTCTGTGTTCTTATGAAAAACGTGCTAGGTTCTTAAATATACTGGATGAACTTTTTCTCCTAGGATAATGGAATATCTTGATTTGATCTACTCAATGACCGAGAGATATCTATACCTCTAAGTTACACCCACAAATTCCTTTGTCTTTTTAGTAACTAAAAACTCCCAGGACTAAATTATCAAGGATTTCACTAGAGAAAAATTCCTGACCTGTTCCTTGCCAAAGTGGCATCAATATCAGCCATCACCCCAGTTTTCCTATCCAGTTAAATCCAGTCACAAACAGGTAACATACCTCCAAAATCTACAAGTAGTACAGTCCTACAAATCTATGCTGAAGTCTCAAAATTCAAATATAACCATATTACTCAAGATACTCTCATTGCAAGTTAAGCAACCAAACTCTTATGTGCACATAGACAAATACATTGTCTTAGCAGTCCGTATCGGATCCAAACGAAACTGCTTAATTGTTCACATGTATAAATAGAACAAAGCTGCTTGAATTGTGTAGCTCAGAGAGAAAAGAGATCAGGGTTAGCATTAAATAGCTATCTAAGGAACTTAAAAAAAAAAAAAAAAAACACTTGTGATAGACATCCCATGAGGTTAGATTAGCATCAAAGCTAAAGAAGTCTGCCTTTAGTTGCATTAGGAAACCATGGAGTAACTCCCGGTGTAGCTCAGAACTTTTAATGGCACTGCCTACTGTAATCCAGTATAAGTAGTCAACATACTAGCAGACTAATTCAGAGCAGACATTTCCACCAAAACATCTATACAAAGTCCACGTATCCCACAAAATCTTGAACCTCCTATCATAACCAAAAGCACCTGGTACTGTTCCAATAAAAAAAATAAATAATCCATGAAACCTGATGATATACTCAGTTGCCTGAACTGCTTCTTCAGCTATTAAATCAGAACTTAGCCCCTAAAGTATGGTACACAGGTGTTGTGATGCTTTTCATAAAGGTAGACCCACCACTGACCATGGAAATTGTAGACCCATTAGCCTGATTGGTTGTCTCTGCAAAGCTATGGAGCATATTATAACTGATTTAATAATGTCAAAATCTTACAAGGCTTCAACCCCATGGAAGATCCTGTCTAATCTGGTCAACTTCTTTGAGAGAATAACCTGCAGACCGTGAGCATGGTATACATACAGCATATGTTGGCCTCCAGATTTAATCTCCCATGTATTTAGGTGGGTAACAAATTGATTGAAAAATAGAATATATGCAGTAAGGGTGGTGAGTGTCCTCTGTAATCATTAAGGTGATCATTGGTGCTTCTCAGATTTCTGTGCTGGCACCCCTGCTATTAAACTTTTACTTTGCAGATCTCCAAATCACAAATGGGGATCTATGGTTAGTTAAGTTTGTAGATGACTGAAAACTTGGTGTCATCCTCAGTTCCCCACTGATTAGTAGAAGCTCCAACTGGAATTCGCATATGTCAACAACTGGTACTGGTTAATGCTAAAAAGTGCAGTATTGTCACATTTTGTCATGTCATCCATCTTAGTGTCAGCAAAACCCCACTTCAAAATGAACATGTGGTGAGACACTGAGCAATTTTCCTATGCCTTTTGACCATTACATTGCAGCAGTGCTTAGGAAATCCTTTAACCTGATGCAGCTGATTGCAAAAAGTATTTCATGTAGATCTGTGGAGGTGCTTACTCCTCTGTTCCATATTGACCAGGCCTGTTAGTGAATATAGTGCCCATTTGAGATGTCTCCTACTAGTCGTATTAAACGGCTGAAAAGACCCCCCTGAGGTTCCTAACTAAAAAGATCACAGGTTTAAAAAACAAGAGCTACCAGGGGAGGCTGGAAGCACTGTCCCATTTTTCAGTGCCCTACAGACTCCTTAGGGGTGATCTATGTCTTGCTCTTCATATCATTAGTGATGCAGTAGTTCAAGACCTCTTATCTCAGTCAGTTCCATTAACACTAGAACTTGGAATGTAAACCTACTTCAACAAATAAAAGGTGGGGGAGAGGGGTTGGTTGGGGGGGGGACTGAGCAGTTTGTTGCTCAATGCTTAACCCTTTCTGTCAGGAACAAACTTCTACTCAAAATTAAGCATTGCACATTTTCTTCTTCAGAAATGATCCACAGATTTCCCACTGTATGACTGGTCTTTACCCCTTGAAAAAAGGAGGTAATATATAGAGGAGGGTACTGGAAGGAGTAAATGGCCACAGGGCCCACTTGCCTTGTATTTTTGGTACTTTTACTTTCACTATTTTTACCATTAAAAAAATAGTTTGAGTTAGATGCTGAAGGTTGTTGTCTTTCGGCTTTTCCCATTTAGGGGTCGGCACAGCAGAACTCCGGTCCGCTAATGATTGGCAGTAGATTTTTACGTGCCGAGTTGCCAGCCCTGACGCACAACCTTCAATGAAGGTACGCCCATTCACGCATGTCTCCACACAGAAGGCGCTCTAGCTGAGAATCTAACCGGACGTCTTACTGTGAGGTGACAGTAGATGCTGAAGGTTAAAAAAAAAAAAAAAGGCACAGTTCATAGTGTGCAGATTAGTCTGTGAACACAGGAACAATACTAGACAAGCAGTTGTGAAGACCATTAGCTGGGTAACCATATAATCTTTTAAGCAGGCACTTAAGTTCATCTCCTTCAAGTACTTGGTAGTGTTTGCCTCCCAAGTGAGTATATATGTGTGGGTGTGTAATACAAGATGATCCCAGTATAAATTTCTGCATCTCCATTCAGTCATAATGTCTGGTATTAAAGTAGTCAAGGCACTACTTCACTTTAATTGACCTTCAGTGGTAACTTATTTCATAGACTGGGAATAAATTGTCTTTATTTGC
>NC_056748.1:771766247-771821247 GCF_019279795.1 Protopterus annectens
TTATTCCTCCAGTCTTGGCTGCTTTACTAAATGTTCCAGTTGGGTTCAGGCGCCTAGGCAGCGAGACATTTCCCTGTGGTACATCTGACTGGGGACACACGGCTGAAGTGACAGTCAGCTGCAGAGAAATATGGCTGTTTGTGCTTCTCTTTGCCCACAGGGAATTTGCATACTGCCATGCTCACAACTTTAATAACCAAATGCATGGAGGCAGAAGAAGTAACGAGTGTTGTGCTCAGTGTAGAGTACATACTTATGTAACTACGACATGCGGAAGAGTGCTACAGCATGGAGGAAATCCTGCAGGCTACTGTAGTCACATGTATGCTCCAGTATGCATTTTAGGTAATGTTCCCTAGAGAATGTAAAAGGGGTAATGGTCCACACACACAGATTTTATAAAGGTACTGCCCATTGTGCATTGCATTTGTACTGCCACTGACATGCCCTCTGGCCAGCCTGCTGCTGATGCCTGCCATATTGCCTGCTCTCATGTTCCCTTGGGGAACATGGACATTGTTTTCTCCCTGTGACTTTGGTTCTTGAAGTTGTGGGCATGGCAACACATTCTTTTCTTTGCCCACAGGGAATTTGCAAACAGCCATATTTCTCTGCAGTTGACTGTCACTTCAGGCATGTGTCCCCAGTCAAATGTACTACAGGAAAATGTCTTGCTGCCTAGGTGCCTGAACCCGTTCCAGTTCCTCTAAAACACATGATTCTCCGCCCCCCTGCTCCCAAGAAGTCTGAGGTTTTATAGGGTGTCTGAGGATTGTTCATTTTTGTTCAGATGTCCTGATGCACACCCCTCTGGTGTCTTTAGCCTCTTATAGGCTGTCTCAGTTGCTTCCTTCATCCAAGTTACTGCCTTCTGACAAGGGCAGCAGAACCATGGACAGGCTGGGTACGAAGGTTTATAGTTTGGCTACCCTAGCTTTTAGGGCTATTAATTATCAGACCCATATAGCTAGGATTGTGTTGGCTCTTCTGAGGCTCGTCAGCATTTTTCTGACCTTCCAGACTGAGAGTAAATCTTCTGCTCTTTCTTTGCTAGGGAATTTCTCTCAAGTAGTTAGTCATTGTGCCTCTTCTGGGGCTGCTGCTTTTGGTTCAGTACTAAGGAGGTATTCTTGACTTAGCCTTAATATCATCGGGTAAAGGTTAAAGTCCAAGTTGATGGGTGTTCTCTGGATAATAAACTCTTGTTTGGGGAAGTGGCTGCTGGTTTAAGTCTCTCTTCAGGACAAGAAGGCCTTGCAGGAGGTTGAAATGTCTTGGTTTTTCCTGTGTGTGAAACCACTCTTCTAATTCAGCCTTTGTTTGTGGGCAATCTCACACTACTGCTGAAGGTAAAAAGGGTGGTACACTGACTCCTACTACGGCCACTGAGACTGCAGGGATTCAAAAAGCCTTCCTTTCCTGACAAACTAGGTGCTGTGTACGGTTGTCCACCTGTTCAGCCGCATTCTTCTTTCTCTTCGTATTTGGCTTTGAATCACCCAGGATTCTTGGGTTCTGTGGATCATTCATCAGGGGGTGCTTCATGATGTGGATTTACTGTCCTCCTTTTATGGGCATTCCTCAGCCCCCTCGGGAAAAACTTCCTTTTTTTCTCCAGAGTTTCTTTGAGATCTCTTGTCTCTGGGTACTCCAAGAGGTGCCTGTGTCACAAAGGCGGAAGAGGTTTTATTCAAGAATGTTTCTAGTGTCCGGAAAAGAGGGTACTTGGAGACCAGTTCTAGATCCCTCTCATCTAAACACTTTTCTGAAGGTGCCTTCTTTTCAGATTTTGTCCCATCAGACCCTGTTTCCTCTCTTGCTCCCTCAGGCCTTTCTGGTGTCTCTGGATCTCAAGGATGCTTTTCTCCATATTCCAATCCATCCTGTTTTCAGGAGGTTTTTGCGTTTCTGTGCTTTCTGGTATTTTCAGTTCTGTGCTTTGCCCTTTGGCCTGTCTACTGCCCCATGAGTGTTCAAATGCCTCGGTCCTATGATTGCTTTTTGCAGGCTTCAAGGGATCCAAATATTTCCTTACTTGATCGACCTGCTGACTCGGGCATTGTCTCGAGGTCCTTTTGCAAAATCTTCGTTTTAACTTTTCTTTTTTGCAGAGCCTGGGGTTCATGATAAACTTCAAAAAGTCTTCCCTGGCTGCTTTTCAGGATCATGTCTTTCTGGGTTGCCGGATTCAGATGGTCCCAATGTTGGCATCCTGCCTCCTCTAAAGGCCTTGACTCTTATTTCTTGCTTTCAGACTCTTCTTCCCCTGGTCTCCACTACAGCTAGGCAGTTTGAGCTCTGGGTTTCATGGCTTCTACCATTCCAATGCTTTCTCTGACCAAACGTCACATGAGGAAGTTCCAGTGGCTTCTGAAGTAGGTGTGGCTTCAACATGCGCATCCACTAGACTTTACAGTTCCTCTTCTCCCTTGTCTCAAGAAGGAACTTCTGTGGTGGATTTGGCAGTTGTCTCTGAATCCAGGGCTCCCTTTTCATCCTCCTCTTGCCTCCCAGGATCTGTTCGCAACGCTTCAGGTACGGGATGGGGAGCAACGTTTGGCTCCCTGAAGGTTCAGGTAGTGTGATCCCCTCATCAATAGAAGGAGCACATCATCAGAGGTAAGAGCACTTATGCTGGGTCTTCAAGGCTTTCATCCTCTCTTCTCTCCAGGGTATGTCAAGATATTCACAGAAATACCACAGTTATGGGACATTTCAACAAACGGGGGAACAAGATCTTACCACATTTGCTGGTTGGCACTTCTGATATGGGATCTGGCTGTCAAGTATCAGGTGACTCTTCAGACAGTTTATATTCCTTCAGATCAGAACATTGTGGCGGACACTGAGCAGATCCTTCAGTCAGTCCCACAAATGGATGCTTCACAGGGATGTGTTTCTGGACGTTGTTCACCAGTGGGATAATCCTCAAGTAGAGCTCTTTGCCTCCTCTTTGAACAGACAGCTTCCTCTGTTTTCTGCCAGAGTCCAAGGTCCTCTGTTATGGAAGGTGGACACCTTCTTCTCATTTTTTTAGAAGGGGGTGTTTCTTTATGCATTCTTTCTTGTTCAGAGTGTCCTGTTCAGGATTCAATAGGATGCCCCAAAATCTTGATGGTGACTCCATTTTGGCTGCGACAGCACTGGTTCCCTCTACTTCTGCATCTAGCCAAGGGCAGTCATCGCAGATTACCTCACAGGGTGGCTCTAATCACACAAGACAAGGGATCTCTCATCCATCCCCACTTGTCCACGCCTCAACCAGCGCTGTGGGTGATAGTATTTTGATTTCTCATAGACATCTTTTTTCTGAGGACATGCTGCAGGAGGCCAGAAAACCTACTACTAGGAAATCCTACTTATCTAAATGGAATAAGGGTTCTATTTGGTGTCTTTCTGGTGACCAGGACCCACTTTGAATGTTCCTTTTGGTTCTTTTATTTGTGCGAGTTGCTCAGTGCTGGTTTGGCCTGTTCTATTAAGACCCACTTATCAGCTCTTTCGGCTCGTCTGCCTTTAACTCCTCCGTTAGCTTCTACAGTTGAGGCTAAGCAGTTTCTCAAAGGCATCCTTAATATTAGACCTCCCAAGAAACCTTTTCCTCCTCTCTGGGATCTTACTTTAGTTCTGAAGAATTTGACTCTGGCTCCTTTTGAGCCTGCTATTTCAGCTTCTTTGAAACATTGTTCTTGGAAGGCAGTTCTTTTGTTAGCTCTTATTTCTGCCAGATGGGTGCCTGTGCTGCAAGCCCTTATGGCTTGTCCACCTTTTTGATATTTCATGAGGACAGGGTGTCCTTGCGTACTAATCCTCCTTTTATGCCGAAGGTGGTTAATGAGTTGTCACTTAATCAGTCTATTTATCTGCCTATTTTTTCCCCCCTTTCTGCAGTCTGACAGTGAGAGTGTGCTGCATACCTTTTACATGTACAGACAGCTTGGATTTTATTTGGATAAGACTAAAGCCATCAGTCTGATCAGTTGTTTTTCCTTTTTATTTTAGGTCTTTAGGATTGGCTGTTTCCAAGCAAACTATTTCTCCTTTGATTTCAAAGGCTATTTCTTTTTGTTGCACTTTCCATGGCAAGAGTCTTCCTTCTGTAAAGGCTTATTGTGCTAGAGCTGTGCTGCCTTCTGGTGTTTTTTTTTTTTATTAAGGGCTAAGACACTAATTCTGTTCTTTAAGCAGCTACTATGACTTCTGTGCATACTTTAAAATAGTACAAGCTGGATGGTATCGCTAGAGCTGGTTTTGCTAATGTCACTCTTCATGTCTTCTTAGAGGGCTGTGCTGCTGCTTCCTCCTCCCAAGTTTCTTGAGCTTTGGCACTCTCCCATAAGTTATGAATACTGCAGCAGTGAATGTAAAGACACAGTGCAGTTGCGTAAACTCTTACCATAACAGTAGATGTCCTTGCCTTCTCCACCACAGTATTCACTCCCTCCCTCTAGTCTCTTTTTTTCCTTCCTGGATGTGCAGGTTTTCCTTGGACTGCTGTTCTTACTGGGGCAATCAGTTCTGAGGGTGGTAAGCCTGAGCATCACCTATATGCCCTATTCTATGCAAGGAGAATTTGGGTGACATTCAGCATACCAACAGTGTAAGGTTATAATGCTTTCCACACATTTAAACCAGTTACTTCACGGACAGGGACTAAAGGTGTGGAGGTGTCTATTTACATCAAAAATACTTCAAGACTGGTCAAACAAGACCATGCACTTGAGCTGCTCCATGTTCAAATCACCATAGGTAAAATTCAATACCACTTCCTTGCAAGCAGTAGGTATCCCTATGACCCAGGAAACCCATACCATGTAGTTAAACGTATTAGAAATGCTAACTATCCAACCCAATACCATATTTGTGGGTGACTTTAATTACCATACTAACTGGGAATCCTGTAAGACATCAAACGTTCATGCGCAGAGATTCCTAGATTTTGTAAACACAAACTCCCAGGACCAGATGGTCAATACACCAACCAGGGTTGCAACCATATTGGGTCTGGTCCTCACCAATATGGGAGACTCCTGCACACCCCCTACTGTAATGCCTTTCCTGGTAAGATCAGATCACAAAATGGTCTCCTTTGAAGTAAAAATAAAACCTGGACCCCAGCTCAACCGGGAATATTCACTCACTATCAAGTGAGAACCTGGCAAAATTTCAAGCCCCTATAAACCCTGAACACTTCTGCCTATGCAGAACTGTTCACAGAAACCCTGTACAAACATGGTAATAGCAGCATAGAGGCAGCTGTACCCACCAGGAAGAAGTACAGAACTTAAGTCAAAAAACAAGCCACCCTGGTGGAATCGCAAAATCAATCGGATATTCAGCAGCTAACAGTAATAATGTATGTGCATATTTCCTACTATTATTTGGCTTTTGGGAGAGTACACAGCCTTGGTCGGCAGCATCTTTCCTCTGTCCTTGGCTAGTCCTTGTTAGTGGTGCTGCTTTAGGCAAGAATTTATCCCTAGTTACCTTATCCTACACTGTCTCGTATCCCACCTTTTCTACTATTTACAGAACGTACGCTACCTTGCTTTCCTGCCCCAGTCTCCTTTCACAGTAAATCTTACCATCTCTGCTGTTACTTCACAGCAGTAAACCATTTCTACATACAAACGTGATTGTTTGCTCTTCTCTTGACAGCTTACCTTTCCTGCAGTTGGCTCAACCCGCTCTTTCCCCCTCGCTGTGCTTGAGGTCAGTCCGCTCCCCATTCCCACCCACCACCATATCAATTACATTTATTCACCCCATAGCTCCTCCCACCACTAAACCAAACAGTAGGCCATACCCCTCCCACTTCATCATCCAGTACTAATCAACACCCCATCTTACCACTCATCATTTGATATACAGTCAATTTCCTCAGACTGGTCTACCTATTAGCCTTTTATAAAACTTACGTACATCTCTCTCGTACATAAAACTTACGTAGATCTCTCTCTCACACACTCTCTCTCCCACACTATCTACTACTTCATCTGTAGTATACCCAAGCTTTAATTCCCCACTGACACTGCAATCCAATCATCGCCTCTCTACAGTTACTCTAACATATACCCTAGCCTGTACACACTTGACATATGGCTGTATACCAAACTAAAACTGCTCCCTACCCATAAACATACTCTGTCATGCCTTCATCTCCAGCAACTCAAAAAGATGACATCTACCTATTTGCTACCTGTCCATCCTATCTAACGTAGCTCTTTCTGGAGACATTCATCCTAATCCAGACCCTACTCATCAATACTAGCCCTCCTAATCCCAATTCAGGCCGTACTTCTATAACTACTAGCATTACCAACTCTTCCAAATAACTAAATGTTAGTGCAGCCAGTCTTCAAAGCATTAGAAACAAAATACCAGAAATCCATGCTTTCTTGTCGCGCAATAAACCAGATATACTAGCTGCAACTGAAACCTGGCAGAAACCATACATAAAGGATTCAGAATTCCTTCCCCCAGGATTATGCTTGCCTTCAGGCTGGCAGACCCCACAAAAAAGGAGACGACATTGCTTTAATTTTCCCCAATACTCACCATAGTACCATACACTAAACCTATTCCTCAATTTGCAACTGTCTAATTGCTCTGATCATTTCTCAAACTCAACAACTCTTAATTCTCTCTATAACCACCTTATACATCCCCCCAGGTAACAATATTACCCTCTTAGAAGGTATTCTCACCTGGATATAATGTAGTATTAATAAAGAAACAATTATCCTAGGGGATGTAAATATAAATCGGTTAGACTTTTCTAACCGTTCTCCATCACCAAATATCAACCTGTATAACTTTACACAAATGATTGCAGATATAACTAAACCCAACAGACGCAAAGACAGAGGCTCAGTTCTAGATTGGATTTTGGTCTCTGATCCCAGCAAAGAATCAGTAGCAAGTATTGGTGACCACCTTCCAGTTTACATAATCTGAAAAAACAACGAAATACCTTCACAACACCAATTTAAACAGTCAAACTTTAACCCCACAATTTTTTATGAATCCCTACGAATGACAAACTGAAGTACTCTAAACCTCCTACCACTCGATGAAGCTGTCGAGTTCTTCAACTCCACCTTTCTAACCATCCTCCGTAATCTAGCTCCAGTTTGACTAAAAGGGTCAAAACCAAGCAGTCTGTCTGGCTTACTAAAACTACCAAGCAAATTATTAATACCAGAGACAAAATATGGACAAAATATGGGAAAAAAAATGGCAAAAGCATCAAAATCCCATTGACCTCCTATAATTCAGACAGCTCCATAACCAAGTAAAACAGCTAATCATTAATGCATGTGGCTCGAGGGGATATGGTTTTCTTTAGTAATTACAAACAAAACCCTAAGAAATGTTGGAAGTCCATTACATGTCTAATTAAACGTGGTACAAAAAACAACCCATTCCCTTTCCCTGAAAAAAAAAAAAAAAAACAGCCAGTGAAACAGCCACCCTCTTCAACTCGTATTTCATTAACACAATAGCCAAACTCGCCTCCATTTTCCCTCATATCAACACTACTACCAGACATCTTCATTCATCTCCTTCCCCCCAACTTTACTACCTTTTCTCATAAGTAGGTACTAGGCTGTCTGCCCGTAGGCATTTATAAGCCTAGCCGGAATGTGTCGGCTTTCGCCACCCCCTTAGATTAGTTCCCTGTTGAAGTGATCCCTGGGGTAAACTTGTTTCCCATCCACTCGTCGAGGTTTCTCTTGAGGGTTAGCGAGGAGCTCTGCCTAATGTAGATTATAATCTTGTTCCAGAGCATGGGAAGTCTCTGGGACAGGACTCTATCCCTCCAGCATGTCCTATTTATTGCGGTGAGGTTTTAGATCCTTGGAGCATGTGGCTCGAGGGGATATGGTTTTCTTTAGGTGGAGCATGTCCACCAATTCTGGGTTGGACATTGCCTTGCATGTCAGGCAGAGATCACCTCTGAGTAGGCGGTATGCAACTGAGTGCAGCTGGAGTTTCTTCAGTCAAGCTGCATAGGGTGTCTGCTTGAGGCCAGTGAACCTCTTGGTGAGGTACTTCTGTGGTCTTTCCAGTTGTTGCAGGTGTCTTGTAAGGTACATCCCAAATGAGGCATTGTACTGTGATTGGTCTGATGAGTGATTCATAGAGGGGCCCAATGACCTCTTTCGATCTGGATGCAACCCCTTTTGTGATTAGGTGGGCCACATAGGTTTTTCTAACTACTTTGGCAATGCGATTATCAAAGGAGAGTTTACTATCTACTGGGTCCCCAAATCCCTTATTACGTCTTCTGTATGTAGGGATCTACCACCAATGTGGTAGTTTGTGGGTACTTTTTTTTCCAAAGGGGATGACTATGCACTATTTGTCATTTAGCTTGAGACCATGGTTTTGACACCAGGTATCTGTCTCAGTGAGACCCTTTTGGAGGATGTCTGTGTCAGCCGGAGAGTCAGTTATAGGCCCTAGTTTGCAGTCTTCTGTAAACTTGGTCAGCCATAGTCCTCCTGTGCTTGCCTGTAACTGAGTAGTGTATGCCGAACAGGACTGAGCCCTGGGGAACGCCACTTGTAACTGGTTTAAAGTCGGACCTAGCTCCCAAAACTCTTTACCATGTGGGTTCTGTCCGTAAGTCAGTTGGCAAACCATCTTATGATGTATGGTCAGGCTGGTGAGCTTGTCTAAAATACCTGAGTGGGGAATGGTGTCGAAGGCCTTTGCAAGGTCTAGGTAGGTTGTGTGGACCACCTTTCCCTTGTATATAGCCTTAGTAACTCTCAAAGAAGTCCCACCAGGTTTCACAGACATGATCTGCCTTTAACAAAGCCGAACTGGGTAGAGTCCAGTGTTTGGAGGTTTCCAATGTCTCTGTTAATGAGGTCCATGATGCGCTCCATAGCTTTGCAGACCAAGCTAGTCAGGCTTATAGGACGATAGTTCCTGGGATCTGTTGTGGCGCCACCTTTGTGGAGTGGAATAACCGTTGCTGTGTGCCACTCTGTGGGCACATAGCCTATGGAGAGGCTGAATTTAAACAGTGTGTTTAGGTGAGGGGTTAGTTAATCTTTGAGCTCATGTAGGAAGCAGCCTGGGACACTGTCCGTCCCATTGATGCTGTTTTTTTTTTGGCTTTGGAGAGGGCTGTTTTAACCTGTGATTTCAGGGGCACTACATTCTTATGATATAGTTATGGGCCTTTTGGTGGCGAGAGGGGGGTAGAGTTTGCACTGAACCTGTCTGCCAGGATGTTGGTTATATCTGTCTGTTCTTTGTATTTTGTGCCATTGTGCACTAACTCTGAGCAGATCTGAGAATTGCCACTTAGTTCTTGACATAGCTAAAGAATGCCTTATGTTATCTTTGGAGTCTATGGCAATTTTTCTTTTGAAGCTAGCCTTGGATGATTTTCTGAGGAAACGTAGTTTCTTGCTGATACTGATCAGGGATGTCTTCCCTTGGGATTTTCCTCTTTTCTGTACTAGTTTCCTCCTCCTATTGTATAGCTTGTTTATGGCATGGGTCCACCAGACTGGTTTCCTTTTCTTGGAGTGGTTCTTGATTTGGTTTGGGATAGCACAATCCATGCATTCTTGTAAGTGCCCATAGAGTGCATTAGTAAAGGATTTTGCAGCTTGGACAGTGTTGTCCTTTAGCATGGGGGCTTTAAAACTTCTCACCTCGGTCTTAAGTAACATGAAGTTTGCTTTTGAAAAGTTGTTCACAGTGGTTTCTTTGACTGGGGGTGGTGGCAGAATGTGGATATCCAGAGTTATTAGTTTATGATCCGCTCTAACCAGCGAGGGGTTTACCTCCAGTGTGAAACACTGGTTGCCCATGTTGGTGATGACCAGGTTCGATATGTCACCTCTGGTGGGGGTGTTGACCAGTTGATCCAGGGCGTTTGATATAAATTCTAGGAAATGTTGGGCAAGGGAGTTTGTACTTGAGTAGTTCTCCCAGTTAATGTTTGGGTAATTGAAATCACCCAATATCAGGGTGTTTGGTAGGACCTTTATGATTCCCAGTGTTTCCAGGAATGCGGAGTGGGGTTCCTGGGACATGGTGTGTGATCTGTAGCAAGCTATAATTTGAATAGCAGTTTTGCCCATCGTTGGTTGCACGTGGATGATCCCTGAAGCATCGTGCTGTGCCACTAACCTGGAGGTGTGGGTATCCTTGATGAGTATGGATACTCCCCGTGCCTTTTGTATTTCGGTCTGGGTTTTGTGGCCAAAACTTATTATGAGTTGTAGCCTGGTAGTGCTGTGGTCTTTCTTCCCCATCACCACCATAACTTCTCCTTAAACTTAAACCAGGCTCATTTGCCCCAGACAAGTTACTTCCAGAATATCGCTAAATGGCAGCAAGATCTATTGCCTGTCCTATCAGTAGACTTCTCAATAGGTCTGTCCAGGAGTCTTGCGTTCCCACAATATGGAAAAAAGCATACATTCTTTGACTCCACAAAGGAAGTAACAACATAAATGCGTATAATTTTAGGCCCATTGCAATTCTTTCCCCTCTCTCCAAAATCCTTGAGAAATGTATTCATTATCAACTCCTAAACCACCTACAACTAAACAATCTCCTCTGTCTAACTCGGCATAGCTTTAGACCTGGTCACAGCACCACTACTGCCCATATTTCCTTTATGGAAACAATCAACCAAGCCAGAAACGATAGCAGATTTGTAAGCTGCCTCTTTCTCGACCTATCAAATGCCTTTGATACGGTCTCCCACCTCCTACTTCTCAACAAACTTTCCACCCTAGGGATCTCCCCAACAACCCTAAACTGGTTTACAAATTACGTAAGTGAGACAACAATCCACTAGATGGGACAACTCCTCCCTATTCCTTAACTCTACCACAGGAGTCCCCCAAGGTTTCATATTAGTTCCCCTTTTATTCAGCATTTTTATAAATGACTTCCATACTTACCTTTCACATGCATATGTTGTACAATGTGCAGATGATTCTACCATTATTTGCTCTGCTAAATCAACAGAACTTTTGCAGATCTGCCAGCATGCCTTCACCACTACCAAAATTTGGATGGCTAATGATTATCTAGCTCTAAATCCAAATAAAAGAAAAATGCTACTACTGACTCCCAAGAAAAACCTCTGTCAACAAGACAGACTTATTCATTCTCAAACCAATACAACTATAAAAGTTGTCTCCCACACTAAATTACTAGGCATTATCATCAACTAAAATCTGTTATTTGACCTCCATATCCATAATAAAAAAAACAAGCTATAAGCTAGGCTTCCTCTACTGACAAAAAATACATCTCAACTGCTCTACTAAAACTCTTGCCTTAACTTTTCTCTTACCCTCAATACTCTGTGGTGCTCCTCTCATAACCAATATCCACTGCACCCTAAAAAAACAAGCTTGAGACTTGTTGCAACAAGGTTGCCAAATTTGCAACCAACGCAAAATACTCTTACCATCATTGTATTTCCTTAAAATCATTTAACTGGCTCAAACTTCCCCATCATCTCACCTACCTACAGCTAATGACAGCTCACAAAATTATTTACAAACCTTCATACTGCCCAGCCCTCTCCTCCATCCTCACCCACTGCCACCCTAACAGGCCACTTGGATCTGAAAAACAACTACTAGTGCAAGTACACAAACCTAGACTCCCTGTCGGCAAAATGCTTTATTCCTTCTCTGTCGCCAAGCTTTGGAACTCTCTACCATCAGCTATCAGAACCTCTAGTAAATTCACATACTTCAAAAAAACAATTGCATCTCTCTCCCCTCTGTTAATGCACATGCCCCTACTCTCATTCTTTTATAACTTGATTGCCCACACTGAGTTAACTCGCACTATCCCACATCCCTTCTGTCTTCAAACTCACTACCAAAATAAACCTTGCTAAACCTTTACACTCTTATCCATCTTTTCTACATTACTTCTCACTAATCCCTTCCCATCCTACCTTGTATATACAACTTATTTGTGTTTAATAACTCAATTCCTCTTCTAGTTAGTTATGCTCAGCTATACTCGCATGTGCATATTACTTGACACCCTTACATTTGTGGTATAGTACAATGTATGCATTGTTTTACTTTTTTATCTGAAGCTGTTTTATATTGTGTTTACTGTTTATATGTCTCTTACTGTTATACTGTTGAGCTTGTCTCCCTGGGCCTCCACTGAAAATGGGATATTTTGGCCCAGTGGACTTTCCTAGTGAACAAATGCCAATAAATAAAATAACAGGGGGAAGAAAATCATGGCAAAAATTAGGAGGTGCAGCACCCAGCAGGATAAAAGCGCTCGTCAAACTAAAACAACTCAGAGGACAAAGTCTGCCAAAGCCATATTTGAGTTGTGTGGACTCCCAGGCCAAAGACAACCACAAAGCATTCTTTAGCTATTTCCGCAACCTCAAAGCCAATACACAGTTGTGTGCAGAGCTCATTGTGACTGGAGCCACCTATACTGAGTCAGAAGATATAGCAAACCTCCTGGCTGATAACTTCATCTCCAACTTTACTCTTGTCTCCCCCTCAACCTTCCCTCAGGAAATGTCATCAAATACAACTCCCCTGCTATCACTAAGGAACAAGTCCTAAATGCTCTCTCCAAGACCAAGAACACTGCATCAATGGGCCCAATCAGTATCCCAGGATGCCTTCTAAATAGCATGAAACACGACCCATCAGGGACACCGGAAGTACTATTTAACTGTAGCCTCCAAACTGGCTTCGTACCTCATGAATGGAAAAAAGGCAACAGTCATCCTCTGCATAAATGTGTGCCGTCTACAGACCCTGGAAACTACAGACCTTTTTAAGTCTCACTAGTCTTGTATGTAAAGCCATGGAAAGAGTTGTCAGAGATGATCAATAGAGAGAGAGTGTAAACTTCCAGACACTGGACTTAACCCAAATTAGTTTTGTCAAGGGCAGATCATGCCTACTCAACCTGGTGGACTTCTTTGAGAAGGTCACAAAAGCAGTGGATGAGGGCAAAATCCTTCACATTGCCTACCTTGACCTGGCCAAAGCATTTGATTCGACAAACTCAAGAGGTTAGGTACAAACCCATATGTCACCTGATGGATAGCCAACTGGCTCATAGACAGGACCCAGGAAGACCTCTACAAAGAAGCCAGTCACAAGAAGAGTCCCTCAAAGATCAGTCCTTGGATTGCTCTTTTTTGGCCTTTACTTCTCAGAAGTCAAGGCAAATGTCAGTGGTCTCTGGCTGACTAAATTTGCAGATGATTGCAAATTAGGAGCTGTCATTGAATCCCACTAACACAAATGTTCCCCAGGAGGGGCTGACACAGAAAAACTGGTGTCAGAGCCATGGACTAAAATTAAATGCCAAGAAATGCATAATAGTAGAATCCTTTGGGATGTCATCCATCCCTGGTAACAATCATATTAACAACACACTCCTTAAGAGTTGACCCAGTAGTCGGGGATTTAGGGACACACACACTAATCTAGCCTTTGATCATCACGTGTCTACAGTCATGAGGAAATCCTTGTGTTAAGCAACTTATAAACAAAGGTATGGCATAAAGTCCAAGGAAGTCATTGTTCCACTGTATACGGCATTTATCAGACCTGTCATGGAGTACAATGCTCCCTTTGGTATGTACAAAAACCAAAAACACCCATTCACAAAAATGGAAGAGTCCAGCTGCCTGCAGGAAAAGAAAGTAGTTTGATTCAGTCACTCGTGTTGGAAACTGACTGCAAAAATAAAACTTGATATTGCCACAGTGTTATATCTGAACAAAACCACAGACACTGGCAAGTTGTTGTTTTCTTCTTTTGGCTTTTCCCGGTTAGGGGTCGCCACAGGGGAACTCCAATCCGCTAATGATTGGCCACCGATTTTTACGGTGCCGATGTGCCCGCCCAACCTTCAATGAAGGCACGCCCACAAGTACAAGTCACTATTTATTCATAAAAAAAAAAAAAGCGCTTTTGTTTCGTACAAAAAGAAACTTCATCGGATAAGTATCGGCACCAAAACTTCAGCTTTATATACAGCCCTTAAAACTGTCGATCATTAAAAAAGAATACTAAGACCCCCCCCCCCCATTCCATTCATGATTAAAAATGCCATAAAATCCTCTCTACATAAAATAAAAGGTATACATATATGCACATGTTCATCTTGAAAAAAAGTTCCAAATGTATTCATTCTTATTTTAGTAATCAAGCAAGTCATCTCTCCAATACTTTTTAAAGTTTTAAAATACTACTAATTTAAACCTGCCCATTCAAACCTGGCCAGCATGTAGCGTTCAAGCGTAGCTGCCAGATCATTTCACGTCTTTCTAAGACCACACTCCACCCCTTTCATTTAGTTTCCAGTACTAAATTTAATGTCCTTCATTTTCTGCACAGTGTTTTGACAGGACATTTGTCTAATTTTTAAGTGTAATATCTCTCAATGTTCATATATATGTGACTTAAGCTTCCTGTCAGTTTTACCTATATAAAACCATGCACAACAGCAGTATAGGGCACAGTGCACCACCATACATCACAGGTTCTATTAAAAAGTTTGGTTTTTACTCGTATTGTTCATCAGTAATAGAGGCTTCAAAGGTAACCGTTAATTGGGTATAAGGTGAAACTGCGAGCAAAATATTCTTGTTTCTCAGAGAGGGTGGTGTGTTGTGCCCTATGCTGTTCATGTTTTTATATAGGTAAAACTGACAGGAAGCAAGTCACGTATGTATAAACACTTTGAGAGATATTAAACTTTAAAATGAGACCAATGCCCAGTCAAAACATTGTGCAGAAAATGAAAGGCATTGTTTTAAATTTATAGTATTGGAAACTTTGCAGCTAAATGAAAGGGGTGGAGCGTGGTCTTTATTATTTAAAAAACGTGAATTGATCTGGCAGCTATGCTTGAATGCTACTTGCTGGCCAGGTTTGAATGGACAGGTTTCAATTAGTATTTTAAAACTTAAAAAAATTAGAGAAATGACTTGCTTGACTATTGAAATATAGGTGATTACATACGGAGCTTTTTAAAGATGAACATGTGTGTTTGTATGTGTGTTTCAGCTTTTTCCAGTTAGGGGTCGCCACAGCGGAACTCTGGTCCGCTAATGATTGGCAGTGGATTTTATATAAAAAAAATATATATTTTTATGGCATTTTTAATCATGAATGGAATGGAGGGTGTCTTGGTATGCTTCTGTAATGATTGACAGTTTATACAGGGTGTATATAAAGCTGAAGTTTTGGTGCTGACACACTTATCTGATGAAGTTTCTTTTGTATGAAATGAAAGCGCTTATTTTTTTATGAATAAATAGTGATTTGTACTTGCCATAGTCGCTTTGGATTTGTTCAGATATAACATTGTGGCAATAACTATTTTTGCAGTCTGCTTCTAACAGGAGTGACTAAATCAAAAACGTTTTCTTGGAGATAGCTGGACTCTTCCGTTTTGTGAACAGGTGTGTTTGTTTTTTTGTTTGTTCTACCTTTTCCCTTTGGCATGTACCTAACCAGGCATATCCAGCAACTGGAATGTCCACAAAGGTTCCTCACTAAAAGAATGTCCTATGCAGACCGCCTCAAGGCCCTATCCCTGTATTTTGTATCCTACAGACTTTTGAGGGGAGATCTATGACTGGCATATACAAGGCCTTGTCAGACCCCACTCTGATGGACCTCCTGCATATCCACAAAACAGTACCAGAATTACCCATTCTAAAGACGTAAACTTTGCCTATGATATAAATAGGACCTGCTAGAGAGAGGTATATATCCCAGAGACTACCCCGTCTATGGAACAGGCTCCCCATCCATGTGAAGCAGAGTTCCTCTCTAACCCAATTTAAGGGCAGCTTGGACAGTTGGATGGGAAACTGGAAATTCATCCCTGATTTCACACCTGTGTGTCTAATGCAAACGGGTAACCTGTAAATGGTTGATCTCCAAGGCCCATGCTTACACTTATCACGGGTATCAGAATTTGTCAGATATTTGGGATGCATGGCTAGGCTTAAAAAGGCCCTTGTGGTAGTTAGCCTAGTAAACACCTATGAACCTTAAAGCAACGGTAGGTTTTGGTAGGCTAGCTGGACGACTGGCTTCCACGGCAGGGAATCCCATAAGTTATGAATACTGCAGCAGTGAAGACAAGGACATCTATGTTATGGTAAGATTTTACACAACTGTACTTCCTTCACTTTGTTTGCTGGTGACAGCACTTCCATTTGCTCTTCGTTTAGTATTCTTCTGAAGGCTGTAAATGGGTTCTGAGGAATTATTTCAGCTGTTCTCTTCTGATGATCACTTTGTACTGTATTCCCCACCTCTTCTTCCAAGGATATCTATTTTTTATTAGTCCTCCCAGGAGAATAGGAGCTGGGCATTCGTAGCCTAGGTGGGAGCACTATGGCCCATTTATTCCTGCCCCGGAATCCAAATTGGTCTTCCTTTTCCAGGTGAGAGTCGGGAGGTAGAGTAGGACAGCTTGCAAGTCCTGGTGTGGCCAACCTGTCCTTCCTCTCTGGGACCAACTCCCCAACCTCTAAGATTACTGTCCCCTTGGGGAAAGTATTGCCTCTGCACGCTGAATTGCCAGTTGCATATTGCAAATACACTATTGACAGCACTGGCTCAGCACTCTGGGGCTCGACTCGATTGAATGCCTAGTGCTCCCACTAGTGTCACCCATGTGACAAGTCTGAGTGGCCTCTTACCCTTTAGGACATTCAAGCCAGCAGGTGCCACTCACTCCTGTCCTTGGACAGTTTGTACAGGCGCCTAAGCCATTAGTAGAACTGTAGCTGCGTGTGCTGTTTTCAGGGTTTTATCACTGTGCCATGGGAACTGACTTTGTTCTAGGGATTCTTGTGCCCCCCCCCCCCCCCCCCCCTGTGGGAAAATTTTTAAGCGTGTGCATCTTCCTTGGTAATGGGTACTAATGTTAACTCTACCATAATAAAAACCTTGCCACAACACTGCCACTATTCATATGAATTTGAGTTTGGTGTTGTAGGGGAAGTTTAGTTTTATCTGGAGAGGAAATAGTTTTCCTTTCTCAATTTTCTTAGTTTGAGCTTTATTGTTTTCAATGTGTTTTTGTATATTTTAACATTTTTGGTCAGTGTTTCAAGTTCAGCTTTAATAACGTTCAGTATTACAGAACATAACCTTATATACGAATATATTGTTGATAGGGATGGATGGAGCATTGATCACAGAAGCTCAGTTGCAGGCTAAGCCTGTGTTCTGAAACCGTAGCAAGTAATATAGCACTTGCACTACAAATATGTGTGCATACAGTTGTAGGGAGATATTAAGGTAGCAACATAAATACTACTTTTGTAAATATTTCTGTGCCTGTAGTACTTCATGTGAGAGAGGCTCAGGATCGAGGAAAATTAAACAGTTTGGTATAACATTTTGAACTTCAGCCCTTTTCCTACACAGCCTCATCACAGCCTTTTTCCCTCACACAGCCTAATATTAGAGATGAGTTAATAGAATTTTCTCCTGAAGCGAGCTGAGTAGTGTCCACGTGCAGTCAGATTTCACTTATCTTCAGTTATCCTGCTTGCCAGAGCCTTGTATCCAGTTCTTTTTGTTAATTTTAATGTTTGTCATTTTACTAGGACTCTTCTAACTCTCCTCCGTTACTGTTTTCAGTATAAGCATCCATTTTAATGCCTCCTGCATTTGTGTGCAGTTCCATCTGTGTATCTGCTTCCTCTTGTAATTCAGTTTGTTCTTTCTAAACTGCCATTTTTCCATTCTTTAGTTCATGCCTTCTGGGATACCTGGACTTTTTTTCATTGTTTCTTGCATTTTTATTCTTCTGTTGTTTTTGTCTTGATATAATCCACTTATGGACCACTTAAGACTTCATATTGCATTTTATGGATGTTCTCTCGCATGACTGTAGAATTCCTGTTTGGCTGTTACCTTCTGGAGTGATTCTGCCATGCAGTCCAATGCAGCAGGAACCTTTTTTTTTTTTGGGGGGTCATTCTTTCTGGATGTTAACCTTTAATTTCTGGGGTAACCAATTTTACTACTGTTATTTAGTTACTGGCTTTTTACATCATTTATCGTAACACAAGACTGAGTTGAAACTAACCCATCTACAAGAAAGGTGCCTTTATAGACTAACTCTGCCTTGTATGCAAGGCAACATCTAATCAGTTAATTTCTGAAATTCTCTGCCCAAAATATACGTGGTGCAATCTGCATTATTTTGGGGACCCCAGTACTAATACTGTTGCTTGGGGGGGGGGACTAAACACTTTCGGAGGTGGGGGGAGCAGCTATAACATCCTTCCAAAATTATGGAATATCATTAAGCTGTTCACTACTATTTTGCCTACAGTTAATTGGAGGTGTTAAGTTCATAGGTGTGTACTAGGCGAACAACCACAAGGGTCTTTTTTAAGCCTAGCATTCCAAATCTTTGACAAGTTCTGTTACCCTTGATAAATGTAAGCAGGGGCTTCGAAGATGAAACGTTTACAAGCTGGGTCCTGGTAGAGCAGCTGTTTATAGGCTGCCTGTGTCCATTGGAGACATAGATGCACTCTTTCTCTTTCTCTCTCTCTCTCTCCACACACATACATATATATATATATATATATATATATATATATATATATATATATATATATATATATATATATATATATATATATATATAAGCATCTTAGAAGAATATGGAAATTTTATATAATTATTTATATATTTGTTTATTTAGCAAGAAAAACCCAGCCAAGCGAGAGAGTTCACTGTGTGATACCTTAACCCTCCAGTGATCCCTAAAAGATGGTGTTTCAGCTACACAGCTTCCAAATGCCCGCAACTTTTTACTTTTAAGATTTTATGGATGCATCCAGGTTAGTAAAGCCAATGTATACATACATTGCAAAAGAGATGTGCATCCAAGCAAAATTTTAGGAAAACTCGGGCGGTAGATGATGAAACAATGCAAATGATGCCTGTAAATTTGGAGATTTTCTCCTCTGGTCTTTGCGGAAAAAGGAAATAGCTCAGACTTTTCCAGTAAACAAATGCTAGTAAATAAAATCTTTCTGTTTAGGGAAAAAATATTTGATGGGCCCTGCTTTACTCACCTTTGCATTGTGATCATCTTGTTCAGATTTGGTACAGCAGAACACAAATGCAGTCATGAATTACAGAAGTTTCTCTGGATGACATCCATGTGAATCTGCAAGGAACTTTGTAATACTTTAAGTACAGCAGGTGACATGTTGGTAGCATCTTGATCAATCCCTAGTTGCCAAATTTTGACCTTTCATCTGTCTCCCTTGTAGTATAGCAGAGTTCTAATTGCTGTATGAAAATTACAACTTAATGTCTGGGCTGTAAAGGTTTGACATATAGTGCCAGACTTAATTGTACATTTTTGTCCAAAAAAGACCTGAAGAATTTGTCAGAATAGAATTTCATCATAGCAGTAATTTGTATCCCAGCAGTAATTATGAAGTTTGATGGTTGCCATTACTTGGCATTACTTTACCCTCTTGAATGAGAGAAAATATGGGTGCTGTGCCATTACGGATCAGACTAATTGCTGTTTTGACTGCCTATTGAAAAATTTTGCAACCTCCCTGGTAGTAAATCCTCAAACCATGTGGTGGTTAAGCTGTTGATTTCTCATTTAGATGCTAGGTAGGCCTGTGTGGCTTCACCTTTTTCAGACTGTAAGTTGTATGTACTGTACTGAACATGGAACGTGTCATTGGTGCGCACTGAGGGATTCTCTGTGTAGACCAGAGGGGAGAGAGTCTTGTAAAATTTGTCAGGAGGGGGTCCTGAAGGAGTGTGCAGTAAGTGTCAATAAAAAAAAAAAAAAAACTCTATTTCAAACAGTACATTAAGTGGGGAGGCTTTGCCCCCCACACCCTGCTGTTTAAATATACCAACTCTGATACCGCACTACAGTGCCGAAAACGGCAAAGTACCAAAGCAGCCAAGCAAATTATTTTCCATGGAAAGAATTTGCTTAACAGCCGCTCGATATTTTGCATTTCCAGCCTTTTCAGTTCGACCAAGATGCGTTCAAAAGACTGTGTCTTCGGTCTTCTAATGTAGACCCAATTACAACAGTCTGTAATGAAATTTATACTGAGACCCATGCTTTGAGTTTGACTCCCTCTTGTACTTCAATGAGGCTGTGTTAACTCTGGAACTTACTAGAAAACTGGGGTTTACCTGTGAGTGTTTCAGGGGCTACAGTTGCTGCCATGTGCCTGGGCCTGTTTCTTTTAACCACGTGCTGCATTCTATCAACATGAGCTTTAGAAGTTACTGGAAACATGCCTCTCGCATTTGTAAGCATACTCGTGTGCTTTTCTGTGAGCTCATGTATCTGACTAATCTCAGTGACTTTCTTTAATGTTAAATCACCGTCATGAAGGTTCCTAACCCAGAGACTACACATGCTCTGGAGCAGACTTCCATTAACGTCAAGCAGAGCACCTCACTAGCCCACTTCAAGAGAAATCTTGAGTGGATGGGCAATAGAAAATTCACCCCGGGGACCACTTCAGTGGCCTTGCTTGATAGGGGCATTGGGAACTAACATCGGGCAGCAAGATGCCAGGGAATCTTTTTGGGATAGGCTTACATAGGCTCCAGGGCCGATGGCCTAGTACACACCTATGAAGCAAAATCATTCTCACATTATCATCTTTAATACCACACACAAGCCTGTCCTTTATCAACTCATCCCTTAAACACTAAATCTGCACGTTTTAGCCTATTTCTCAAGTCAGTTGTTTACACTGCAAATGTTTCACCTGGCTTTTGATCTCTTGTGTAACACCCAGACCATGGCTCTATATTAGTAACTCGAACGCTTACCTTATCGAATCCATAAACGTCTACCTGTCCTTATCGAACCGCGAAAACATGGAATGTCCAGAGGAGCAAAACCAGAAACGTTGAATCATCATGGTTGGCCTTCTGCAGTATAGCTCCGTAAAAGTAAGTGTGCGATTAGTTACGGACCTCAGCGTTAGGGTGCTAACGCTAAGTGCATACTTGGTGGTATATGTAAGATTTAGTGTAGTTAGAAGAAGTTTAGTTTAGGGTTGGAAGTAGGGTTTTGGTTAGTGTATGTGGTTTATTTACTTTGTGTAGGTAGTATGTAGCGGGCGGTGGGGTGGGACAAGTATGATAGTTCGATGTTTTGAATTTCGTGGTTTAGGGCATTCGATGTTTATGCGGTTTGATGAGGACGGGTTGACGTTTAGGGATTCGATAAGGTAAGCGTTCGTGTTTATACTATAGTAGACCCACCAACATTACAATGGAGAGGCATTTATTTTACATATTTCTCTAAATTTATGTTTTAAGCACTCTGGGTCCTCCCTTGACTCAGCCAGGTACAACAATATGACTGTTTTCCCTCCTTTCCAGCAAAGATAGCAGGTGCATACACAAATGAATGTTCCCTTACAGTGGCTTCTGACCCAGCTAAATTAAGTAGAATAAATGCCATTGTAGGGTCCTCCTTATCAGAAAATGAATTCTGTATGAATGTCTTCTTGCTCAAACACTCTCCAGTTCTCTGCAGTATTAAACACTAGTGAATCAGAGTTTCAAAATCCTTCAGCCATGCCAACAAAGTATGCACAAACACGCAAAGTATGGCCCTTGTAATTGTATACAACTAAAGTTGCCTCTCTGCAGCTTGCAGTAACACACAAATGCACAATAAACTTCGAAACACTGTACTTTGCAAAATATGCTCTGAAATGCTGTATTTGCATAATAATTTTATTGTAACACCGCACAAACATGCAAGCACCTCATACAACTCTGATAGCCCCAGTTAATATGAAAAATGCAATAGTTTCACTTTATTAGTTTTATGCAATTTGGACTTTATTTCAAATATTTTCTGTAGTAATTCGAATATTTCTAGCAATATTGGACATTTTGATTTATTTTAATATTGTTTAGAGCTTTCTGCATGCTTTTTCATATTTTGCAAATAGTTTGAGCAAGTTTAATATTAGAAATTCGTATTTGACTTGTTTTGCGAATTGTGCATGCAGCAAGGAAGGTCTACTTCTGTATATACCTCCAACTATAACTAGATGCCTCTCAAATTCAAAGTAGAGAAACTGAAGTTCTTTCCGGCCACAAGTCATTCAACCATGCCTCTTTTAACATTGTGTCTTTAGATGCGTCTCTTCTGACACCATGTCGCTCGCCCTCTTGTACATTGAAGACGAAGTGGGGGGGGGTAGTTCATTTTAAGATGCTTTAGTACATAGAAACACATCAGGATGGTTAGCAGTATCAGTAAACCTAAATGAACTGATTAACAGACAGACCTTACACAGCATCTTAACAGCTTACTACAAAATGGCAGTCAGACTTGCACATGCTCATTATTTATACACGTGCAAGCCCTTGGATAGCCTCTTAGACATACACACACTGATCTAAAGACTGCATGTGTTTGTTTTGTGTTTTATTTATTTATTTATTTATTTATTTTTGTTTGTTCTGGTTGGTCTTTTGGCTTTTCCTGGTTAGGGGTCGCTGCAGCGGATCATCTGTCCGCTCATGATTGGCAGTGGAGTTTTACCATGTCTAGTTGCCAGCCCGGCACACAACCTTTCACAGAAGGCGCACACACTCACACCTAGGGCCAATTTAGAGTAAAAGGATACAAGGCCTAAACAATGTTTGTCCTGCATGGACTGACTCAAAGCCCTGTCACTGTACTTGGTATCCTACAGACTGCTAAGAGGTGACCTGTTTCTGGCATGCAAGACATCCTCCAGCCCATAACAGATGGATTTACTGCACATCAGCAAGTCCGATGGCATCAGAAATACTCTGCCTGGGGATATAATCCTCTTCTGCAGTGTCAACAGAATGGTTTGGAGAGACAGATGTATCTTGCAGAGGATACTACTATTGTGGATCAAACTGTCCAGCCACATAACGTTCATCCCTGTATATTTTTAAGCACAACTTAGATCTATGGATGGGGAAACAGAAAATGTACCACAAGACTGCTCCTGTACTACTAATGGACGGAGGCAGCTACCAAGTGCTTTATCCCATGCGTGGGTCCCCTCAAATGGCATGCTCCCAGCTATTCTTATTAGGGGTAATGTATTATTGTTGACCATGAAATGGGCAAGGCCATTCTGTAACCAAACTGGATAAGGTTATTTTATGCACAAAAAGGGAGAATGGCAAGGCTTAAAATGGCCCATGAGGGCAGCTAGCCTAGTACTTATGAAACTATATTGCTAATTTGATACCACGTTTTGCAGTTGTTAGTAATGTATACTCCATTCCCTTGTTACTTGCTTAGCCTTATGGATAGTGGACTGGCTGTCGGGTGCATTCTCAATTGACCTGTCATTACCCAGTATTTTATCCTTTTCACTTGACAAAAACTGAACATTAATATATACTATTAAATGCAGAATACAAATGAGGGACTTCTCCATGTTTATCTTAAAGTCGTGGTGGTAAATTGCTTAGGACGGTTTAAATTTGATGCCTGACTTGCTTGTGTCCAGCCTGCCTGTTGTAAACCCACCCACCCACTTATTTCTCTGCGTGCAGATCTTTTTAATTTTTTTTTTGTGTGTTGTGTTTTGTTTACAGCTTTACAGGTTTCCATCTAAGTGTCTTCATAAACAAGTCCGGAAGTCACAGTGCAACTGTGATTATGCACTGCATTAAGCAAAGAATAATTTGCCTTCACAGCTTGATTCAGTAGTTGTGCTTGGTAGCTGGTTAAAATGCACAGTGACAGCTTACACAAATTGGTACAACTGAATTCTTAACCTGTTGCACTTGTGATTTTATCATCTAAGGTGGCTCACATTGTTGTAACAAAGTAAAAAAAAAAAAAACTAAATGCATCTTGTATGGATATTTGAGTGATCTTTAAATATACAATGATTGACTCACTATAGTACGCACACACACACACACACACACACACATGCTATACAAGTGCTTCCTGTTTTGGGGACAAGGTTCAATTTTCTTTGGGGGGGGGGGCTGTTTTCCAAATAAAGATATTTTTCAGTTATTTCTTCTACTGTCCAAAATACATATGCAGATGTGCTGCTGATGTTTGTGACTGGTTGGAAGCTGAACAACTCTTTGTCAATATTAGCCTGCAAGTGTTTAGTCGTGTGCATGTTGTAAGTGGTGATCCCCCTGTTAAGTGTAATCCACTTATCTTTTCTGTCTGACTCAACATATGGGTTATCTGATCTGACTTCTGTGCGTTTGTCAAGGTCTCAGATCCATGGCTGAGGCTCCTCTGGTACCTATAATATCCTAGATTTGGTTTGCCACATGATCCATATCTCTGGAATTCCGTTATTAGTGCAGTATACATAATTGTAGGTAGGAAAACTAGTTCCTGTCTATCTTATACAGATGCATTTATATATGCCCTTTGAAAGTTGTATTGGTATTGTTTTTTGCTGCTTAGTGACTTTATTTGTCATACTTTTGTAAACTGTTTAGTACCGCTATCTGGTGTTGTGGTTGTGTCTTCCTGCAGTCATAAGATCCCCAGTTCTCATGATCTATGCATTTTTTTTGGGGGGGGGGGGGCAGAACAAGAGAATAAGTTTTGTGCTGCAAGGTCTTTTGCTGCCCAAGCATGACACTGTACCTGATGTCCTTCAAGGATGCGTCTGCAGTCATCACATATGGGTTGTCCTGCCTCGGGCAGCCCTTCGGTCGGCCGGATTCCAAAGTCTGGGTCCAGCGTCGGCTGATGTCGCATTTTCCCCGACGTCAGAGTGCCTGGGGTATAAAAGCATCCGCAGACGCCATCTTCCCCAGTCTTTCTTGCCGCGTGGTGTCCGAAGCAGAAGCAGTTCGCAAGTGCCGGTCGGCCAGCTCCTGTAATTCAGCTACCGAAGACTTCAAAAAGCTAAGTACCCCGTTGGGGACTCTTTCTTGCCTCAACCGATGTCAGATAAAGTTAATAATTGTTTGACTTGTGGGAAACAAATACCTCATAAGGATTTCCACTCTTACTGCCTCCCCTGCCTAGGCCCAGACCACGACGTCTCGGCCTGTTCAGCCTGTGCTTCCTTCACCCGATGCACTCTTAGACGTCGGGCGGAGTTTGCAGAGGAATTCTTTGGGGCTAGTTTCTCATATAAGATGCCGTCGGAGACTCCGACTTCGCATTCCGTTAAACGGAAGGACAAGAACAGACATGCGGACCGCGGTTTTGGCTGAAACCACGGCAAGGCCTACCACGAGTGTCTCTGTCTCTGCTGAAACAGAGTCCTTGGTACTTCCATTTTCAGAAACCGCTCAACTGACTACCTCGGTCCCGGAGGCCCCGGCCGAGTCTGTTATTGAATTACCAACAGAAACTGGTGTCCTGGAACCTTCCGACACCATTCCTTTAGACAAATCTACCCCAGCACGTGGTGCAGCCAGGCCTCCTGCATCCATGTCCATTAAGGCTTTCTCCAGGGCTAAAGCTGCTAAACTTTCAAAAGCTTTGCCTCCCAAGGTTATCCCTCAGGGACCCTCTACTGGATCACAAATTCTAAGCTTAGCAGAGGATCTTATCTCCTTAATTAGGGGCTCTCAACCTCATCCGGACAGGGGCTCTCAACCTCCTCCAGACAAAAGGCCCAGGGTTGATCCCTCTGATCCACACTCCTCAGATGAGGCCTCTGATGGCTCTACTCTCTCGAACCACCAGGAGGAGGCTTATTCGGCCTACGAGGATTCTGATGCAGAGGAATCTATTCCCTCGGCCTCCCCTCCTGAAGAGTTTTCCTTTGGGGAGACGCTACACACCATGAGAGAGCATTTCCAATGGCAGGTCCAGGAATTCTCTGATTCCAGGAAAAGATTAAGGACCTTTTTACATTTACCTCAGCATAGGCCTTAACTATTCCTCCTGTTTTGAATGTCATTGATGTGTATTCTGACTCTAGCACAACCCCTGATTCTCTTCCTCCGGCTCCTGCCAAACCCGATGGGTACTACAGGGTCCCGGACTTGCATCTTTACCTTTTACAAGGCCCACTCTGCAGATCCAGAAACTATTTCCCAGGGCCCAAAAGGGGTTGCAGCTGCCACTGCTAAAAATCCTCTCCCCTCTGAAAAGGAGTCCAGAGCTTTAGAGAGATGGGGCAAAAAAGTGTATACTTCTGCTACTCTTTCTATGAGGGCATTAAATTGTCAACTTCATATGATACAGTACCAAGAGTATTTGTTAGATGAGTTGCATAAAAAGCTGTCTTCACCTGACCCCCTAGACCGCAAGTCACTTCAGGATCTGGTACATAACTCTCAGCAGGTTAGCAACCATTTCTTGCAATGTGGTTATGATGCATTGGAAGCTTCATGTAGGTCAGCTATGACTGGTGCAGTCAAACGTAGGCATGCTTGGCTGAAGGAACAATCTCTGCCAGACCATGTTAAAGCAAAGCTGCTGGATGCCCCACTGGAAAAGCAAAAGTTATTTGGCTCCACGGCTCAGGAGGTCCTAAAGAATTTTGAAGAAAAAGCAAAATCAGTACAAACAGTCAAAGATTTTCTCCAAGTACAACCGCCTAGATTCAGCAGGAATTGGCCTTCCAAGAATTGGTCCTTTCCAGACAGAGAGATTTCAGAGAGGCAAGAACAGGCGTGCCAGAGGTAGAGGGCAAGCTAGAGGCTCCTACAGAGGACGTCAGTGGCAGCCTCCCAACCAGAGAGGTAATGCAGGACCTTCAACTGCTGCACAAGGACAGGCTCAATGACTTTACTTTGACACCGCCAGCCAGGGCTCAATTGGAAGCACCCTTGGGCAGAAAGCTTTCTTTATTTTCAGAAAATTGGCACAGTATTACAAGGGACAAATGGACACTACAAATAATAGACACAGGATACAGGTTTCATTTCCACACATTACCAAAAAGAAAGGGCATGCCAGACCTGCCACAGAATCAAAGGGCAGAGGCTTTGAAACAAATTTCCAGCTTAATGCAAATGAAAGCTATAGAAAAAGTTCCTCTCTCAGAACAAGGCCAAGGATTTTATTCCAGACTATTCCTTGATCCAAGAAAAGAAAAACAATGGAGGCCTATTCTCGACTTGTCCGCACTGAACACTTACCTCATTGTACCAAAGTTCAAAATGCTAACTCTACAGCAGCTCCTTCCCATGCTGGGCAAGGGGTCTTGGCTGGTAACTCTAGACCTCAATGAGGCATACCTGCATGTCCCTATCAGACAAAGTTGCAGAAGACACCTCAGATTTCTTGCAGGGTCAGAGCATTATCAATTCTCAGCATTGCCCTTTGGCTTATCTACTGCGCCCAGAGTATTCACGAAATGCCTGGCATCAGTAATTGCACACTGCAGACTTCAGGGGATGCAAATATACCCATATGTGGACGACTGCCTAATACAAGCGGACAGCAAACAAACTTTGGTAAAACACTTGAATTATGCCATTCACCTACTTCAGGCCTTGGGATATACAGTCAACTTTCACAAATCACTACTTACTCCTGTCTTCCTGAACCTAGTCGCTAGCCCATAAACCAGGGCACTACCCTTTCTACTTTCCCTCCTGGCTATATGCTACCTATCCTGAGGGTCGCTTAAACTGAACAGTACCCACAGAAAAGCTCTCATCACTTGTGCCTTCAATTCAACCAAATACAAAGGCACTACCCTTTCTACTTTCCCTCCTGGCTATATGCTACCTATCCTGAAAACTGAACAGTACCCACAGAAAAGCTCTCATCACTTGTGCCTTCAATTCAACCAAATACAAAGGCACTACCCTTTCTACTTTCCTCCTGCTATATATAGCTACCTATCCTGAGGGCTTTTAAACTGAACAGTACCCACAGAAAAGCTCTCATCACTTGTGCCTTCAATTCAACCAAATACAAAGGTTAATCACTTTATCAAGAGTCTATTTTAACTAAAATAAATACTGTTATACATGGTGCACTGGGTTCTAAGAAACAGCAGTTAAATCCACATAAATTGAAGTTAATAGTATATCTCCCAAAGCTTCTGGTAACAAACAGAGCTCCTAAAAATAATTAGAGTATATAGTATTTTGGGTTACTTCCTGCATTAACATTCTACTTGCCTGTTTTCCACTTGCCCATAGTCAATTTGGAACTGTCCTCCTCCTACCTGAGGTTATTTATCTACCCTCATTTTTAAATCACTACTTACTCCTGTCTTCCTGAACCTAGTCGCTAGCCCATAAACCAGGGTATGTAACTGTTTTTTGACTACTTTGTTTTGCGACAATACTTTGTGATGAGATCTGTCTACAAAATACTGTATATCTGTTACATCTACACGCAGGGATTTAGCTTTTACTCAAGAGAGGGCTAATGTTTCTAGCGTGTAGCACGCTTACCTAACAAGTAGTTAGTATTAGAGTTACAATGAACTGAAGTCTGCTGGCTTTACTTCTAACATTTGAAGGTTAAAAATATACTTGCTGTTATTTGTAATTTTAACTAATTCCTAGGATTCCTCGGCTCTGCATATACTTTTGTTAGCGTGGAGAACATCAAGCAAGGCACTAATATCAGCTACAAGGCTGTAGTGAGGAAGGATTACAGCAACTGTTTTTCACTCTTAAGAATAACTGTAGGAATATGCTTGCATTGTAACCTAGAGATAGCGAACTTGAATCTTCCTGCTGTGTGTTAAACAGATAGCTTATTTGAGTTTTACCAACGCTGTGTTTTAAACTTTGAACTGTACTCAATTATTGTGAGTTTTCATTACATATTGCACAAACAGTTTGATTTTCAAGTCATATTGCTTGCCATTTGAACTATAACTGCATATGGGAATGATGTAAAATCTATCTATGTATTCGTTCTCTCCTCACAGGCACTACCCTTTCTACTTTCCCTCCTGGCTATATGCTACCTATCCTGAGGGTCGCTTAAACTGAACAGTACCCACAGAAAAGCTCTCATCACTTGTGCCTTCAATTCAACCAAATACAAAGGTTAATCACTTTATCAAGAGTCTATTTTAACTAAAATAAATACTGTTATATAAGTATAACCGCTGGTGCACTGGGTTCTAAGAAACAGCAGTTAAATCCACATAAATTGAAGTTAATAGTATATCTCCCAAAGCTTCTGGTAACAAACAGAGCTCCTAAAAATAGAGTATATAGTATTTTGGGTTACTTCCTGCATTAACATTCTACTTGCCTGTTTTCCACTTGCCCATAGTCAATTTGGAACTGGAAAAACGCTGCCTTCCGCCTCGCGCTGCGCTCGGGCTCGCTCTCCCGCCCCTGCCCCAAATCCCACCCCAGTAGTCCCACATTTATAGTTAAGTAGCCATCTTTCTTAGCCAACCAAATTTCCCTCCTCCTTCAAACTTTAAAAACAAAGGCTCCTACTTTCCTCCTACAACAATGCACCCCAGCTCAAAGAAAACTTTATCCGCCTACAGGGTAAAAGAAGGACAACACTAATAGTTTTATCCTTTCTACTACCAGTAATTACCATACTCTACCTTACAACCAAATATGAAGATCAACCCTACTCAGGTTTCCATTACCCCAGATATCAAACTAAAGCTCCCCTACCTCTGTATAATACCAACAACACAACCCAACAACTATTCAGAAAAACCACAACCAGACCAAACCAAAAAAATAACAACAAGGCAAAATTGTTGCAGAAACTTATGAGGCTGGTGGAATATCTCAGAAAAAGCATCACTAAAGATGGAATGTCAGCAAAAATCAACTCTAATAGCCCACCAAGATATAATAACTCCCTCCATATCTGCCACTTAAATATTAGAAGCATCAACAATAAAATACACAACCTCCATGCTCTACTAGCTACCCACCTCCCAGACATTATGTGTTTAACAGAAACTTGGCTAAAACCAGGGACCAATGACAATGAGATTATACCACCAGGCTATAATATACATAGAGCCGAGATAAAAAAAAAGGGTGGGGCATTTGCAGTGCTCTACAAAATAATCTAAATGTCAGTTTAACCCTACTCAGCCACCCCAAATCTCTAATGCTGAGATACTTGCTCTAAAACTACAGCTTAATAGAAAAAAGTATTAATCTAATTGTAATGTACATCCCAAAAACTCTGAAACATTGGAAAGCATTCTTAACTGGCTAACCAATAACTACCCACAGGAAACTATAATCATATTAACATTGACTGGCAACTATGCTCATATAAATCTTCATGGGTTCTCTCAGACCATCACCTCTGCTACCAGAGTTGGGAACTCTAACCAAAAGAGAGTATCCTTGACTGGATCCTCATAAACAGTCAACCCCAAATGTATACATCTGGGACCCTCCCAAATGAACTCAGCGATCACCTTATAACATATATAAGGAAAAATAAAACAGGTAGTCCTATACCTCCTAAGTCTATTAGAAATAAGAAAAATTTTGACCGTTTAAAATGGAACTTAGATCCTGTAACTGGGCAACTCTTAAGTACCTCCCTAGAAGAGGCAGTTTCTAAATTTAATACCACTTTCCTAACCATACTTAATACTCATGCCCCAAAAGACTAATCAAAACTAAAACAAATATCAAAATCTAAAATAAAACTCAGAAACAAATCCTGGGAAAAATGGCGTACAACCAAAGCGCCGCGAACCGCATTAAATTTCAGCAACAAAGAAATATGACAAAAAAAATAAACATCAAAACAACCCTCAAAATTTTGGGCAGGTCTAAATAAACTTCTCCATCCTGGGAAATCCTCCACTCCTACCCCAGAAATTATAGCAGATAAAAACCCTGAAGAAGTAGCCAATACCTTTAACACTTTCTTCACGGATACTATCCAAACCTTAGCTAACCAACTATCCACCATAGCCTCCACTGCTACAGAACTCACTCCAAACCCTTCAGACCTTCCACCTACAACCAGTCTCCACTTCCTCCATTAGATCCTTACTTCAAAAACTTAAACCAAGCACCCTCTCTGCAGACCTCCTGCCAGCTGAATACTTACAAATAACTGCAGAAGACAGCTTACCCCATCTCTATACTTATTAATTCAATATGGAAAATATCATATGTAATCCCACTTCACAAGGCACATCCACTGACTTATCAAACTACCGACCTATAGCCATAATGACACCACTAGCCAAAATCATGGAAAAATGGCTACACAAACAACTCATTCACTATCTTAAGAACAATCTCCTCACCAACTCTCAACATGGCTTTAGACCCAATCACAGCACTACTACAGCTCCTCTTTTACTGATATAATAAACAAAACCGGAACAATAAAATATATCTTCTGCACTCTTTCTAGACTTATCAAAGGCCTTTGACATGGTAAACCACCGACTACTCCATGATACCCCTCCACCTGGATAACTTAACCCTAGACTGGTTTCAGGCCTATCTCTCTGGTAGGAAGCAAGCAGTACTTTGGCAAAATAAGCTCTCCAACCTCCTTCCAAATACCATTGGGTTCCACAGGGGTCCATACTGGGTCCACTTCTCTTTTCAGTCTTTATTAATGACCTTCATAAAGTTATCCCTGAGGCCACCTGTATTCAATATGCGATGACTCGACATTAATATGTTCTGACAAATCCCTTGACAAACTACTATCTAACACCCAAAGCTGTTTCACAGCAATAGAAGTGGCTAGCTGAGAAGCAACTAATTCTGAATCCAAAGAAAACCAAATTATTACTCTTCCATCCCCACCCAAAACTCCCAAACACTGCCTTTACCATACAATCCAATAATGGGACAATTATCTCCAAACTATTAGGAGTGACCATTGATAATAAACTCAAATTGACATCCATATTAATCAAACCATTAAGACCGTTAACAAGGAACTGGGGTCACTATATAGAATCAAATCCTTTCTAACACCAACTGCAAAAGTTACCCTAGCTGCTCGCATTTACTCTCTACCCTTCTACTCTCCACTGTTTACCAACCTTAACAAATCAGACCTAAATAAACTATCATGCTCCTACAACCATATAGCCAGATTTGCAACTGGCAAACCATATAGAACTCATCATTGTATTAACCTAAAATATCTTGGCTGGTTAGAACTCCCAAACCTTCTTCAACTAAACCAACTCATTGAGGCATTCAAAATACTCAAACACCCTGAAAAGTCCCCAGCACTGGGTAAATTAATCATACCATACACCAATCTAAATAGTCTTCGGTCCTCGTGTAGAACACTCATTCAAACAGTCAAATCCTTCAACTCTGGAGGAGATGCATTATTTGCTAACTCCATTGGTAAGTTATGGAACTCCCTCCCACCTATTATTACCACCATTACCTCCCTACCCCAATTCAAAAAAAGTCTTACCCACCATCTCCAGTCTCACTGGCTTTGCCAATGCTCATATCCAGATTAACATTTTCTACTTTGCCTACTGCCTTTTCTCATCTATCAACTAATCTCCTTCCTGTTGTACTCTCCGGATCTTCTCTATTACCCCTATAATAAATCTTGCAACCTTCTCTATACTTCCTAACTCCTTTCCCCCTCATTATCAAGTTAGACTATCTAGTATAAGTAAATTTCTCTTTGCCTGTGCCCATCTTCTCCTAATAATGTCTTGTCTATGGATGCTATCTTGCAACTATGTTGGTTATTACAATAATGTATTAATATGTACCTATCTTACCCTGTATGTAATTTACTCTATATGTGGAGCTTTTCTCCCCGGGCCTCCGCTGAAAATGGACATATATCCAGTCGGATTCTCCCGGTCAACAAATGTAAAATAAAATAAATAAATAAAATAAATAAAGACTTGTTCCATCCCAAAGAATAACCTTTCTGAGTGCAGATCTAGATACAACCACCCAAATGGCCTTCCTTACAGAAGAAAAACAGTCAACTACCAGATTACTTAAAAAATCTGACAAGACAAACCCAGCTGACTGCAAGGAAAATCCTGCAAGCCCTGGGTTACATGGCTTCTTGCATACTTCTGATTCCGCAAGCAAGACTACATATGAGGAAACTACAATGGTACCTAAGGAGTTTATGGACTCAGCACAGTCACAGCCTGGAAATTTTGATACCACTCATTCCATGCCTTCAAAAGGAATTTCTGTGGTTGGCTCAAGCAAGCCAGTCAAACAGGGGTCTGCCTTTCAGCAAACCAATAGCCAGCCAAACCATTATGACAGACGCTTCAGACCACGGATGGGGAGCGCACATGGAGGGAAGATGCATTCAAGGTCTATGGACACACAAAGAGCTACTCATGCACATAAATCAAAAGGAAATGCTGGCAGTGATACATGCAGTCGAAGCCTTCAAACCCTTTCTGCATCATGGCCATCTGTTAATAAGGACAGACAACACCACGGTTATGTGGTACATAAACAAGCAAGGAGGCACCCATTCCTATCCTCTTTGCAGGCTGGCAATGAATCTATGGGAGCTTTCCCTGAAACTCAGTATACAGCTACAATCCCAGTTTGTGCCAGGAAAAGACAATATACTGGCGGACAGCTTAAGCAGAAACATAATGGATGCACACGAATGGATGCTGCACCCAGACATCTTTCTACAGATAACACAATCATGGGGGAGACTGGACTTGGTTCTTTTTGCCTCCCCCCACAATCATCATTTGAAGAAATTCTGCTCAAGGACGTACCACCCACAAGCATGGAAAGTGGACGCCCTCTCTTTCAGCTGGAGAACTCTTAACAGTGTGTGAATTTCCACCTCTCCCATTAATGACCAAGGTTTTACTAAAGATCAGGACAGAGCAGCCAAAGGTAATTCTGATAGCTCCGGACTGGCCAAGACAGCACTGGTATCCACTATTAAAGAGCATGTCGCATACGAAACCATGGCCTCTTCCTCTATGGCCACTGTTACTGCCACAACACAATTACAAGACTCTGCATCCCAACCTGAAAACCTTGCAACTAACAGCCTGGAAAATACCTTGACTCCTCCTCAGGACAAGCTATCCCAGAGAGTGAAAGATGATATGGAAGCTCACCAGCCTTCCACAAGAAAGGCATATTCAGCAAAATGGAAAAGATTTCACATTTGGAACACCACAAAGGGCCTAAATGTGTCAGTGATGAGCATGGCACATATCCTGGAATACTTGGCAGAAATGTTCCACAGTGGTCTGTCTTACTCTTCCATTAAAATACATGCTTCAGCAATTTCAGCAGAGTACAATACAGATCCGCCTGTCTTCTCTCATCCTCTCCTAAGACAGTTTCTAAGAGGAATCAAAAACATCAATCCTCCAAGGAAACCACCTCTACCTACTTGGGACCTTAACTTCGTGTTGGAAAAACTAACACTGCCTCCCTTTGAACCAGCAGCATCTGCAAAACTACAGTTCCTGTCTTGGAAGCCTGCTTTCCTTCTGGCCATAACCTCAGCAAGAAGAGTATCTGAGTTACAGGCCCTTATGGCAGTACAGCCTTTTCTTATTTTTCATCAGGACAGAGTTTCACTAAGAACCAATCCTACATTTATGCCAAAGGTGGTATCCAGGGTTTCATTAAATCAAGCTATTCATTTACCTACCTTCCCAAATCCACAAAACAAAGGGGAGAAACTTCTGCACACTCTGGACATACACAGACAGTTGCGCTACTACTTGGACAGAACTAAAGGTTACAGAAAAACTGACCAGCTGTTGGTAGCATATGCTGCTGGCACACAAGGAAAAGCGATTTCCAAACAAACAATTTCAAAATGGATAGGGAATTACATTCGTTTCTGTTACTCCTTTCATGGAAAAACTGTGCCAACTAACATTAGACCTCATTCCACGAGAGCCACAGCCACCTCCACAGCCTTAAGAGGGGTGGCTACCAAGGACATTTTAGAAGCTGCTACATGGAGCTCCATGCATACATTTGCCAAGCATTACAATTTACCTTTATATTCCAGATCCAGAGCAGGCTTTGCTACGGCAGTCCTGCAGGGCATTTTAGCTACACCATCCTTTTCATAGTTCCTCCACCCCCATATTGGCTGTGGTATTCTACCCATATGTGATGACCGCAGATGCATCCTTGAAGGACATAGTACAGTTTTGTACCTACCATAAATGTAGGTGTCTGATAGGTATGCATCTGCAGTCAGGTTTACCCTCCCTCCTTCCCCTCTGTGGTATTACTTGGGTACTTATTCCTCTAATAGCTAGCTGGGGGGATCTATTATGGTGTATTTGTTTTTTATATTATTGTGCATGTTTGGATTTTTAAATGCATCTCTCCAAATTTAGCCTTCCTTAGAGGGCACCTGGCATCTGGGGCAAGAAAAACTGAGGAAGATGGCATCGGCGGATGCTTTTATACCCCAGGTGCTCTGATGGGGAAAATGCGACATCAGCCGACACCGGACCCAGACTTTGGAATCCGGCCGACCGAAGGGCTGCCCGAGGCAGGACAACCCATATGTGATGACTGCAGATGCATACCTTTCGGACATCTACATTTATGGTAGGTACAAAACTGTACTTTTTGCTTCCACGTCAGGGAGAAAAAAGGAAAAAGAGGAGCAAAAGGAGAAGTCCTAACAGGAGATCCCCAAATCCGCCTCCAGCCCAGCACCAAAAAACTTCTGACTTCTGATGTCAGAACATGAGCAAATTTCAGATGCAAACTCTCTGACATGCTCTCACCCCCCCCAAGCCAAACAGTCTTTGGCTCCATTCTTCTGTACTTCAGGAAAGACCAGTCTATCCTCTATCAAGACCACCTTCTGTGGTGTCTTTATACAGGCCACTTAGATCATTGAAAACTTTCTAGTGCTGGATGAGACAGTTTCTCTGGGTACAGATTCAGATGGCGGTCTTCCTGGCACCTCTTTCACTGGGTCTGGTGCAGACAACATCCTTATTGGTTACTCTTTCTCCGGTCCACCCGTTTGATCCACTGTCCTCTGTTCCAAATGAGGTTACTGTGAGATTAGAATTTCAAAAATTACAAATATATGCTTGGCATCTTTCCCTTCCACAGAGTACATCTTTGCTTGGTGGGAAAGTGCTGAGCATTAGCAGCTCTCCCCCTTGCACTGAGCTATTAACCATATTTACTGCAGTGATGTGGAAGTTTTCAGGCTAGCAGTAATTTGGAAATGGAAAGTTGAAGCAAACCTTAGTCATGCAAGCATTTACATCCCAAAACAGCAAAGTATGCTTTTTATCATATCCCTTTCAAAAGTTGACCATTTTCCAAATGGTTTCAGACCTAATATTTCCCCCTTGCTTAAATACTAAAATTCTTTACAACCAGGTATTCTAAAACAGTCAAACCTCTTCCATCCCCTCTGAGAAGCAACCCAGTTTGTGCGCAAAATATGCTGTTACAGAAGTGTAGCCCCCAATCAAAACATATGTAGTATTAAATAAGGCTTTTTTTTGCTAGTGCCATAATTTTGAATTCCATATTACACAAAGGGGGGTGGCCATTAGCAATGTTAACCATACATTACTTCTATAAAAACTTGATTCACGTGTCTTCTTTTGACATCTGCTCATGATTTAAAAACTGACAAAATTTTCATAGTCTGTCTTAATTCGTTGACCTTTGGCATCCTTTAAGATGTGTTCTACAAGTCTCCCTCCTTGATGTAGTTTAACTTTGCAACTGACTTGCCTTAGATCAAGTTACTACTGTCTGCTGAATTTGTATAGTTTTTAATAGCTCTATGACAAGTCTTCAATACAGAAATCTTTAAGGTTCTTTTTTACTGTGGAACTGGTTCCAAGCACACAGTTTAGCAATTTATTTTTAATATTGTAATTTAATTTCCCATTATCTGCAGAAAGATGCTAAGCAAGTGATGGTAGGCAGTTAACTCTGCATGCTGAGTTTAGTGTGGAATTACTGCATTCCACTTTTTCAGTCTTTGGTAGTATCTGGTTACAGTCTGGGAGATTTGAATGGTTACTTTTTAGGCTGCATCTAATGTGAAGGATCCCCTGTTTTCCTCCAACGTGGAAAAGTTACACTCTGGCTGCATCTAATGTGAAGGATCCTCTGTTTTCCTCCACTTCTATGTGATGCTTTGCACGAGTTATGCAATGCTGAAGCATTTTGTAAGTCAGTTGCCCTGGGTAAGGGTTGTGGTAGTAGCATACTGTGCAGGGTAACCAGACTCGATACCTCTAGCAACAATCTTCAGTGTATCATGTGAGATTCCTAGATAAGCTGATACAGACTTACCTTTATAATCAGCATCAGCCATGATGCTCCTTTGAGAGATGTAACTGATGTATCGATGTCCTGTGTAGTACGCAAGCCTACGCAACATAATCTCAAAATAGAAGAGGGATGTGACCTATACTTATTCTCCCACATCTGAGCTCTTAAACTATCAGTCAGGCCCAGTTACCCTGAAAGCATTTCTGCTGCCTGAATTTGTTCAGTCCTTCCCTTCAGAGCTCATGATCATAAATGAGGATGGGGGTGTAGTTGATCAGTAAATTGAGAGCCCTGTCATGTGACTCTTGTCTTGGTTCCCCTACCACAGACCAGTTCAGTGCCTGAGATTAGTGCTACTTCTGCTTCTCCCCTTGTTCGCTGATCAGTCTGATTTTCCTCTGCTGTCAACCTTAAGACCCAAAGATGTTCTGTATTCTGCTTCTTGCTTCCCCAGGAGAGCAGTTGTCTTCTGAGATTGCACACTAGCTCAAAACCTACAGAGGTTTGTGTCACTCCCTTAATTCTCACCTTTTAGTCATTTTGTGCAGTTCTCTTACACAGAAAATGCTCATGTAGACCGATTTCAGAAGAAGGCTGCTCCTTTTTCTAGTACCACCAGGCCATGTATCTGTGTGTCTGTATCGCATCTTTCAACATTGCTTCAGTTCAGCTGCAAAAATACTTATACATATATTCAGTATTGTACAGGAAGTCATTGAGGTTTTGGAGAATCACCTCTGCTGTTAATGTACTGTACTAAATTAAGTGCATGGGGAATATGAATTTGGCTCTTTCCAAGAAGAATGAAGACTCCAAATGTTCCTCATTTGACAGCTCCTCTGTGTTGCCGATTAGTGCTCCCTTTTAAGCATCTGTTTTAGGCACATCGTACTTATGTTTTTCTTTCACACTGAATTTCTCAAAATGGGTGCAATCATTTTGTGTTTGCTTGATAACCATAAAAAGTACCCCTTTTAATGTGTAAGGTTGGAATGTTGATGTTGAGCAGGAAATTGAAAAAAAGCTGCCTTGAAGCAGTACTTTTAATGGCTGCATTTCTATTGCTTGGTGTCTCATGGTTTGGAATGCTCAGGTCTTGCATGTTTTGGTCCTGTACTATTTCCCCTGAGCTTATTTATGTTGGTCCTGCATTTGTAAAAAATCCTGTTATATAATCTGGTTATATTGCCCTATCTCAAGTTGTCTGGCAGTGTAGCACCCACAGTTTGATTGTGAGCTAGTACTGTACAGTTAATTTGCTGTCTGCACTTGCATACTCGAATGGAATAGTGCTCCCAGGTCTTATCTAAAAATGGGGGTGTGTGTTGTATGCTGACAGTGGATATGCACCTGTTGCAAATATTTTGATTGTTGTATTCATGTGTTCCATTTAAGTAAGTCAGAATTTGTGTTAAGGAGTTGGAATACTACTTTAAAAGCTTTGTAAATGGCACTGAACAGCAACATTGCTATTTAGTGGGGGACCTGGAGATGGTTCATTCTTACTGGGAGTATGCTAGGTGCACGGAGAACTACATTTAGTTTCCTCCTCAAACTGGTAAAGAACCATGCCCAATGTAATAGAGAAAGTTGTTTAACTTGCTTACTTATGTAATCTCTGTAAATAGTCTGTTTGTAATATGTAATGCTGTATCTGCTTACCCTTGGAGCTTTTCAACCCGGGCCTCCGCTGAAAATGGACATGCATCCAGTCGGACTATCCCGGTCAACAAATGTAAAATAAATAAAAGGTTGTGACTGTGACATTTGGCAACCCTAGTTTTGACAGTTGCATGCTTGGAGACTGTGTAGGCAGCTAGAACATTTGAAGAACAGCTGCTCTTTTGCAATGAAGAATGGGAGGCATACAGTTTTGCCCAGAAGTACTGATAGCCAGCCAGTTTTTGAGGAAGTTTGCACACTTGTCTGTATCATCTCTACATGCTCGCACTAGAGACTGACTAGTAGATTCCTAGGTTGGCTAGCGCTCCACACTGAAAGCCTGGTGCTGATGCTAGTTCCTTGACGGTGTTTTGTAAAAGCTGGGTAAAATGCAAAATCGTATTTGCACTGGAGACTATTGAAGCAGTCTATCAAATGGGTAACATGTGGGAAGTCAGGTGAGTAGGGTTTCTAACCAGTAAAGTTGTCAGAAATGAAAGCTAGCTGTAGGAAGAGGAATGTATTTATAGCATTTGTTTTTATAAGGCACACTCTCCCTCCATTGAATTTCAAAGTCACTATTGTCCATAGAGAATGGGTCAGGGAGATAGTCACCCATGTAACACTTCTGCTTTCTTTACAAAATGTGTCTTTGACAGAATTCCTTGTGACAAGAGTAGTCCTTTTAGTGGGAATCTGCATGTGTTCATGTAGCCATTTCACTAGTTGAGCTGTTTCCCAGCTCGTGAACACTGTTGGAACTGCTTGGATATACTCGCTCTCGAAAGGTTCAGTGGAACAACAGTTTTCTGCACAGTGCCATACAGATAACCTCTAGATGGGGAGAATGTGAGTTGCTGTGACTGAGTTTCATCACTGTCTGACAGTTCTGATACTTTCTCTTTGGTACATTTGATGGTGATTGGGTTTTTTGAGTCTTCCTACTCCACCCAAACACACATCACACATACCTATATATGTAATGTCCTCACCAGAAACATACCTAACACCAGAGACCTCCCAAACGTGAACAGAAGCACACAACCTATAATGCTTGCTCTGCAGAGCACATTGCACACACTAGCTCATGCGGCAGTGTCTCACCGGTCAAACCCTTACAGTAAAACATAAAAATCAAACATTTTAGTCATAGGTGATTCCATTGTGAGACACACTGATGTCCCTCTCACTAGGCTGGATAAGGAAAAGGTCATGGTCCGCTGTCTTTCAGGTGCCTGTTATGACTCTGCCATAGTCCATGTTGATGTGAATGACTTAAGATGTACCTCTTTGGACTATATGAAAAGGGACATGACTGAGCTGTCAGACTGTGTGCAAGTCTTAGGCAAGTACATCCCTAGCCTTGAGTAGCATTTTACCTTCACCGAGGATGATGCCTCAATACAACCAGAAAATGATTGACTTCAGTTAATTGGCTTGGCTTCTGGGGTCATTCTAAGGGGATCCACTATCTCTCCGCTTGTAATGACATTATCGATAGACCTCGATGCTTTGCCAGAGATGGTCTTCATTTGTGAGACCTGGGATTTCGGCTACTGGCTAAGGCTCTTGCCACTCCATAGTGCCCTTTTTTAGTCAGTGTCTCGAGGACAAAATTCCCACTGAAAAAAAAAAAAAAAAAAAAACCTCAATCTAAAACCAACCTCAAGGTTATGCTGCTAAACATTAGGGGTCTCAACACAAAACTGCACTCACTGGAAACTGTCTTCACCTTGGAAGATGCAGATATTTGTGCAGTCCTGGAGACCTGGTTCAAGGCTGTTGAGAGCACCCCAGCTATACCGGGTTAAACCTTCCACACGTTCAGACCTCACACCGCCTCCTTTAGTTTGTTTTCATACCTTCGGTTTATCAATATTCATTTAAAGATATAAATGCACCTCCAGATAGGTTAAACAGTGTGACTCCCTTGAGTCACTTCAGGTGCAGTTTAACTGTTGGTAGGACACCTATTCGAGTCATTGCCAGCCACAGGACCCTCTCCATGAATCGGGAAACTCACTCTGCCTATTTCGATCTACTTGAGTCTGTCGGGATACATCCAAACACTATGGTTTTGGGAGACTTTAACTTACCCATACATTGACTGTCAGTTACTCGTGCTCAAACTCACTTGCCCAAAGGTTCCTCTGCTTTAACTCTAATGCCCTGGACCAGCTGGTTGACACCCACAAGGGGTGCCAACATCCTGGATCTGGTGCTTACCATTATGGGGAACCACTGTAGCACCCCCCCCCCCCCCGTGAGGTCCTCCCTGGTGAAATCACACCACAAATCAGTCTCATTCGAAGTAACTCTAACCTACCCCCCCCCCCAAAAGCAGCAACTAAACTAAAACACTTTTCCAAAGCAGATTATAACCATACCTTTCAACCTCTTAGAGCAAGAAATCTGGACAAAGCCTGGCAAAATGGGGAGGACAAAGGCCCAAAACTAGGGACAGATTTTAAATATTGCTCTTATAAACTTAGAATGTTGATACAATAACAGGGTTTGTGTTAACGCAATTTTCTGAAGAATTTGAAGTCTGAAACTCAAATGTATGTCATTGTTTAGTGACTTTAGTCCTCGGATCATCCCAGTGATTTTCCAGAAAACCACAAGTTTTGAGGATTAGACCAAAATTATGAGGCAAAAGTCTGGACATTCTCTGAAAACCGGGACAGTTGGGAGGTATGTTTATAACCTCTTACGGGATGGTATAGGTAGCTTCACTGTACCTCCTCCCTCAGCCGGAACTGGCAGCTATGACCAGCTCTACACCAATGCTTTATAGAGACACCTGTATAACTGCATTAACTTTGGCTATACCTGATAGGATCAAAAGAAGCTCCACAATGAAGAGCAACCTGTGTGGTGGACAACTGCCATTAATGGGCTTTACAATAAGAGGAAGAAATTGCTGTGTAAGAGTAAGCGAGAGCAAACTCTCCAACTGGAAACGCTCCTTCCTCAGCTTTAAACAAGCAAATAAGACTTCTTGTGAAGTCCTCCAAAGCAAACTACAAGTTTGGATTAGCTTCAACAAAAGACAACTACAAGGCATTCTGTAGTTACGTCTATAACCTAAAAGGAAAGGCCCAGATTTGCACAGAACTGGTAGTTAATGATACCACATATACTGACCCTGGGGACCTAGCTAACCTGTTGGCTGATAGGTTCTGTGAAAACTTCACTCTCCTGTCCCCACCATATGTACCCCATGGCATCCCTACCACCCGTCCCCTACCTTGCATCTGTAAAGAGCAGGTCATAAATGCCCTCTCCAAGGCCAAATGCACAGCATCGGTGGGACCTGATAACATCCCAGGCTGCGTCCTTCATGGGCCCCAACATGAATTGGCAGCACCACTGGGTACTTTTTTTTTTTTTTTTCTCCTCCAGTCCTTGTCTAAGCACCAGCTGAATGGCAAACTGCCACTGTTCTTCCCTTGCATGAAGGTGGTGCTTCCACTGACCCCAGGAACTATAGACCTATTAGCCTGGCCAGCCTTCTCTACAAGGCCATGGAGCAAGTCATCATGGACCTTAACAAAAATATAGGTAATTTCCAAACACTTGACCCTACTCAGTTTGGGTTTGTCAAAGGGAGATTATGCCTGTTAAACCTGGTAGACTACTTAGACAGTCACCAAGGCCTTTGATGAGGGAAAAATCTGTGCATACAGCCTACCTGGACTTAACCAAGGCATTTGACACTATCCCCCACTCCACCATCTTTGATAAACACACCCAACTAGGCATCAACCCTTGTATCGTTAGATGGGTTGCTTACTGATGGAACTCTTGTAGTCAAAATAAGGGAATCTACTTTGACAGCAGATCTGTAACCAGTGGTGTTTCACAGGGATCAGTCCTGGGACCTCTACTGTTTGGAATATATTTCTCCGAAGTACAAGTAAAAACTAACTATCTGTGGCTGACAAAAGTTTGCTGATGACCACAAACTGGGAGTGTTCATAGAATAGAATCTCCAAATGATGTCAACAATCCTACAGGAGGGTCTTGCACAAACAAAAGATTAGTACCAAACTCATGGCCTTAAACTCAGTGCAAAAAAAGATCCTCATTCCTTTCAGTAGAAGCGAAATTCCTGCTAATTACCACATCCGTAGAAACACCTTAAGTATGCACTCAGTGGCGAGAGACCTGGGCACACAGGTTGAGAGCAACCTTATCTTTCTTGCCACTGGGGAGACATGGTGGTCAAAGGCATTCTATATTGCTCATCTCAAATAAGGACATTGCCTTCAGAAAAAAAAGGAGTTATAACCTACCTGTACTCTTCCTTCATCAGGCAAATAGAGTACAACGCCCCTTTTGATATGTACCTGCAGCACTTGGGGAAACTATAAAGGTTCATCAGAAGGAAAATACAAGGTCTTCAGGATCTGTCCTATGGGATCATCTGAAATCACTGCAGCTTCTGTTTCATACAGACTACTCTGAGGAGATTTCTGCCTTGCATACAAGGCAATCTCCGACCCTGCATTATTGGAAATGCTGTATATCTGTAAGTCGGAGGGTACATAGGTTACTCGCTCTAAAGACAACAGGACAGACTAGTCTCCCAGAGGTTACCACACCTGTGGAACAGACTCCAACTTGATGTTAAACGGAGCACCTCATTGGCCCTCTTCAAACTGTCTTGACGTTTGGATGGGTGGACGATTGGATGGGTGACCATAAAGTCATATTGGGGGTTCAACTTGTGTCCCTGTCGGACAGGGGCAGTAGGTGCTGATCAGGGAAATAAGGGTAAGAACTTGGCTAGGCTTGTAAGGGTCCTAGGACCATAAGCCTAGTAACTTCCTATGATCCTTTATAACTGGAAGAGGGGATAGAAGTACATTTCCAGAGCAGCTGTGGATTTTGGCACTTCAACATTTACAGGGTTTTTCTTTTAAAACCTGCTTGACTAACTCCTTAACTCTAATGCCTGAGGAGTTGGACTTGATGATCATTGAACCTTCGGAGCCGACGCCTGCTCCAGTGTCCTTGACTCCATTTACTCTGATGTCCTCTGCGCCGATCGAGGAATCTAGGAGCTGACACTCTGGTTGGGTCCGGGGAGGATAGTTGGACTGACTTGTCATTTCTGACTCTGCTGTTGAGGCCGTGGCTCTGATGAGCTTGGCTCCTACCTCCTGGCTTGGAGCCCACTGTCCTGGTGCTGGGGGTATCGACGATTTCCTCATCCATCTGAAGGGAGCAGAGGTGCCTTAGGAGACGCATGGCTTTGAAGACAGTTTTGACTTCAGGTCCGGCTGCCTCCTCCCCAAAAGCGCCTGTCTGCTGCTGCTTCACAGATCCTTGCCAAGCGTAGAGACCCAGAGCCTCAGGAAGCCCCATTGGGTGGCCCCTGCTCTTCCGAGACCTCACCAGAAGCCCCCCACTGATGAGGTTCCCAGGAAGGGAATCTGTAAGAGGAAGCATTTAGACTCCCCACAGGAGTCCCTCAAATCCGATATAGTCTTGGATGAATCAAAAGGGTCCCCACGGTCCCTCTCTGAGGATATCTCATTTGCTGAGATATTAGAAATCTTTAGGCAGAGGGATGACTGGCAGTCCACCAACCCGACTGAAGAGTCTGTTCTGCTGAAGGCTTTCGGGTCTCAGCCCTCCACATCTTTGGTGTCTCTGCCCTTCAATGAGCTTATGCAGCTGGCCTCACGAAGGGCGTAGGAGTCTCCGGACACCATGGAGCCTGTTGTCCCCAGGAAGCCTAATAAATTTGTCTCCCAGGACAAAGTTTTTCTTACTAAGGGTGTGCTAGTTGATGCCATGGTGGTGACAGCAGCCACCAAAAAGGAAAATTCAGAAACTTCCTCCTTTCTCCATCCTCCAACAGATTCTAGAATCATAGATAGATATGGGAAGCGCACTTACAGTTCAGTGACTTTTGCACTGTGTTCGCTCAGCTATCTAACCCATTTTACTAGACTGCAAAGAGATCTCCCAATAGAGCTCTGAGATGCTCTTCAGGGTACAGTAGCTTCAGATAACGTTGCCTCCCAGCTTGCTACCCTCAACTCCATAGTAAACTCGTCCATGCGCCTCATTTCATATACAGCTGATGGAGAAGAGGAGGGCAACGGGTACAGGAATTGCTCTTGGGAGACTCTCCTGGATGCACTTGTGTTCCTTCGCAGAGCCCTTTGTCATCCTTTTGCAAATAACCCTTTTGATGGCTTGTCCCTTTTCGGGGCCAAAGTTAAGTAAACTTTGACCAGGTGTGAGCAGGAAGGAGAGACTCCGTCTGCCGTCTGAGTCCATTTTTCCACCCCTACCAGATCCTACCCCAAGTGTCAAAGAGGAGGAAAGATGTGGTTCCGCAAAGCCCAAGGAGCCTTTCAGGACACATTATGAAGCCCCCTCCAGGGGCAGAGGAGGGGGCAATAATGGAAGATGCTGCCCTCATGGCAGAGGGGCTCCGCAAAACCAGGGCAACAGATGAGTTCTTTGGGAAGCCCCACCAGCACTCCTGAAAGGAGGCCCCACTGTCCTACTCTGGAGGCAGTTGGGGGTCGCTTATCTTGTATCTAGATGCCTGGCTCAAAATAACAAATGGCAGCTGGGTACAAATTATCATTTCCAGAGGATTTTTCATTTCTTTTGCCACACCCCCTCCATTGACAAGAAAAATCCTGGACGTTCCACCCAGTTACAGGGATCGGGCAACAATAGAGGTCCGATCGTAGCTAACAGAGTCATCCAACCAGTCCCAGCAGACCAGATAGGATCCGGAATTTACTCAAGATTCTTTTTAGTTCCAAAAAAGGTGGGACTAGAGACCTATATTGGACCTTAACAGACTAAACGGATCTGTCAAGAAAGAGAAGTTTCGGATGGTTATGCTTCAGTCGATACTTCCTTTTTAGGGAAAGACAATTGGATGTGCTAGATAGATCTTCAGGATGCGTACTAGCACATAAAAATGAACAGACCATCCAGGGATCATCTGCACTTTCGGCTGTGAACCAATCATTGCCAGTTTCGAGCCCTGCCCTTTGGTCTCACTACAGCCCCCAGAGTGTTAACCAAATGCATAGCAGTGATCACGCCTCACCTGAGACTTTTAGGATTCCAGGTGTTTTTGTACCTAGATGATTGGTTCTTCACCGCCACCACCAAGCATCAACTCATACAAGCCAGGGACACCACTCTTTCACTCTGCAGTCAGCTGGGCATTACAGTAAATTCAGGAAAATCTGTTGTCGCCATCTCAACATACCATTTTTATTGAAGCAGAATTGGACACCACCACCACTCTGAGACTTCCAGCTGAAAGAGTCTTACTACTCCATCAGCAGGTCCACAATATCCTAGCCTAAAACAAGGCTTCAACATCAGAAGTGCTAAAATTGTTAGGTGTGATGGCAGCTGCAATATTAGCTATACAGTTGGGTCACATCCACATGCGGATTCTGCAATGGCTTGTTCACTCAATGGTCTTACTAAGAGCTCCCAGTGTCTCATCTTATAATCCATGAACACCATGCAAAAAGGATCTTCAGTGGTGGTTGACCTGTCCATGTTACGATAGATTGTCCTTTTGTTCTATCCCCACCAGTGGCCACAGTGACCACGGACACTTCCCTGATAGGGTAGTGGGGCATTTTCAGGGAAGAACAGCCCAAGGCACATGGACCGATCAAGAGACACATCTATATGTCAATGTCCTAGACATGAGAGCCGTACTTTTAGTGTTGCAGTACTTAGGTTCATAGGTTTATACTAGGCTATCTGCCCTAAGGCATTTATAAGCCTAGCCCAAATTTTTGTGGCTTACGCCACCCCTTATATGAAAAAATACTGTGCCCATTAGTTTGTTGTGCCTCTGTCCAGCGGTGACACAGAGATGATTCCCGGGATAAACCTACGATCTCCCATCCACAGGTCAAGATTTCTCTTGAACAGAGCCAGCGAGGTGCTCTGCCTCACATGGACTGGGATTTTATTCCACAGCATAGGGAGTCTCTGAGTGATAAATCTATCCCTCCAGCACGTCCTATTTATATCCGTGCTAAGGTTTAAGTTGCTTGCTCTAGTGGTTTTGGTGGATTTGGATTTTTTGAGGTGGAGCATGTCCATTAATTCCGGGTTGGACATGGCCTTGTATGTCAGGCACATGTCACCTCTGAGCAAACGGTATGCAACTGAATAGAGCTGGAGTTTCTTCAATCTGGCAGCATATGACAGATTTTGGAGTCCCTTTATCCTTTTGTTGAGGAACGTTTGGGGTCTCTCCAATTGCTGCAGATGTCGGGTGAGATACATCCCGAATGGGGCATTGTACTCTATCATTGGTCTGATAAGTGAAGAGTACAGGGGAACAATGACCTCACTAGATCTGGATGTGAATCCCTTCATGATCAGGTGGGCAGTGTAGAAGGTCTTTCTAACCACTTTAGCAACGTGAGTGTCAAAAGAAAGGCCACTGTCAACCTGGGTCCCCAGGTCCCTGATAAACTCTTCTGTGCTTAGTGGATTGCCACCTATATGGTAGCTTGGGGTTACCTCGTTTTTCCCAAAGGGTATGACTCTACATTTTTTGGCGTTTAACTTCAGGCCATGGCTCTGGCAACAGCTATCTGTTTCCGTGAGTCCCTTCTAAAGGATATCCGTGTCCGATGCACTTTCCACTATCGCGCCCAGTTTGCAGTCGTCAGCAAACTCTGTCAGCCAAAGTCCTCCCATGTTGGCCTGTACTTCTGAGAAGTAGATGCCGAACAATAGGGGGCCAAGGACCGAGCTCTGTGGGACACCACTTGTGACCGGCTTGGAGTCTGACATAGCGCCAGCAACTCTAACCCTGTGGGTTCTGTCCTTAAGTCAGTTTGCAACTCATCTTGTGACATATGGGTTTACATTTAAGCTGGTCAGTTTTTCTACAATACCCGAGTGGGGTATTGTGCCGAAAGCCTTTGCAAGGTCAAGGTAGGCTGTATGGACTGCCTTTCCCTCATCAATGGCCTTGGTGACTGTTTCGAAGAAGTCGGCCAAGTTCAAAAGGCATGATCTGCCCTTGACGAAGCCAAACTGGGTCGGGTCCAATGTCTGCAGATCCCCTATATCTTTGTTTATGAGCTCCATTATGATCCTCTCCATAGCTTTGCAGACTAGACTTGTTAAGCTTATGGGGCGGTAATTACCAGGGTCCGTAGAGGCACAGCCTTTGTGGAGTGGGACCACAGTTGCCGTACGCCACTCCTTGGGCACGTATCCTGTGGTAAGGCTGAGATTAAACAGCTGCCTTATGTGCGGATTTAATTCCTCATTTAGCTCGTGTAGCACACAGCCGGGGACACCATCCGGTCCCATTGATGCTGTGTTTTTAGCTTTAGAGAGAGCAGCTTTCACCTGCGCATTTGAGATGTCTGGGAGGCTACACTCCACCGGGATAGTTATCTCTCCTTTAGGGGGGGAGAGAGGGGTGAAGTTTGCACTGAACCTGTCTGCCAGTACGTTGGCAATGTCTGTGGGTTCAGTGATTTTTTTTGTATCATTTTGGACTAATTCTGAGCATATCTGGGAGTTTCCACCCAGGTTCCTAACATAGCTGAAAAAGGCCTTATGATTGTCCTTTGAATCCATGGCAATTTTTCTCTCAAAATTGGCCTTAGTTGATTTTATGAGTGCTTGTATTTTTTTACTAATAATGATCAGGGGTGACTTCCCTTTTATGGATTTTGTTCCATCATGTAATAGCTTTCTCCTCTTATTGTAAAGTTTGTTAATGGCTGGGGTCCACCAGACTGGACGTTTGCCCTTTGTGGAAAGAGTCTTGGTTTTATTTGGGATTGCCTGATCCATGCAGTCCTGGAGGTGTTCATAGAAGGCATTTGTAAGGGCTTCCGCAGCTTGGGTTGTGGTTTCCACTGGCTCAGGGGCCTTGAAGGATACCACACCAGTCTTGAGTAGTGTGAAGTTTGCTTTAGAGAAGTTCTTCACTGTGGTAGTTTTTGTTTGGGGTGGGGGCAGGATGTGGATTGGGCAGGATGTGGATTTCCAGTGAGATTAGTTTATGATCAGATCTCACCAATGAGGGATATACTTCCGGTGTGGAGCATTTTGTCCCCATGTTTGTGATAATGAGATCTAGTATATTTTCTCCTCTTGTGGGAACAGTGACTAGCTGTTCCATGGCATTTTAATTTATGAACTCCAGGAACCGTTGGGCTAGAAAGTTAAGGCTTGAGTAATGTTCCCAGTCTATATTCGGGTAGTTGAAGTCACCCAATATGATGGTGTTTGGAGATGCATTTATACCCTCCATTGTCTTCAGGAAGGCTGTGTGGGGTTCCTGAGTTTTGAGAGGGTGGCCTGTAGCATGCTACAATTTGTAGAGCAGTTTTGCCTATGGTTAGTTGCACCTGGATGGTTTCCGAAGCTTCGTGCGTTGCCACCAACCTGGAGGTGTGGGTATCCTTTATAAATATGGATACACCCCCTCCTTTTGTGGTGTGGTCCGGGTTTTGGGGCCGGAACGCATGATATGAGGTAAAACCTAATAGTGCCGGGGTGCTCTCAGGAGCCTTGAACCAGGTTTGTTACAGCACAGACATCGATGTTCTCCATACTGAGAAGGGCCTCGAGTGCATGCATTTTGAGATTTAGACTTCTGGCATTGAGCAGCATTACCCTCAGTTTCTTCCCATTTTTGTTTTCTAGGGTGGTAGGTTTAGATGCTCTCTTCCTCTGGGTACAGTTGTGATTCAGACAGACATGTCAGTGGTCTGGTACTTGAACAAATGAGGAGGAACCAGGTCCTACCCCCTTTGTCACGAAGCCCTAAGAGTATGGCAATGGGCTACATCCACCCAGTGCTTTCTGTTAGCAACACACATCCTGGGGAAATCCAACATGATAGACAAGCTGAGCAGAGCAATTTTGTTGCCTCACGAGTGGTCCCTCGAGAAAGAAATAGCGGACAGGATATTCCGCAGGTGGTGCCAGCCTTGCTGTGACCTTTTTGCCAACCACATGAAATAGAAGTGCAGAAGCTGCTTTGCCCTGATTCCCTCCCCCTGGGAGAAACCCCAAGGAACGCACTTGTACACGATTTGCCTCCGGGTCTCCTCTATGCATTCTCACCAATTCCGTTGATACCCAAAGTACTGTAGAAAGCAAAAGCTCTGGGAAGGATGGTCATTCTAATAGCCCCTCATTGGCCTAGTCAGATTTGGTTCCCCGTCCTTTGATTTCATCAATTGGAGGATCCCTGGATTGATCCCTGGATTCTTGACCCAGTTCTAGAACTTCTGACGCACTCGTCGGGGGAACTTCATCCCTCTCTTCAGTCCCTGAAGCTGACAGCTTGGCTGCTCCAATTCCTGTCATAGCCATGTTCCATAACCTTTCTAATGAGATGCAGCAAATCCTAATATCCTCCCCGTAAATCCTCTACAAGTAAGCTATACCTTAGCAAATGGAAAAAATGTTCTATATGGGCCTCTCAAAATGACACTGATCCCTACCTAGCCCCTATGGCCTCTCTATACTAGAGTTCTTGGCCATGATTTTCAACAAAGGAACTGCAGCAGCAACAGTTCGGGTTCAGCTTGCTGCTATCTCTAATTTTCACCTTGGATTTGAAGGATTGAACATTAATGTCACACAGACTATCCAAATCCTATCTCAAAGGGACCTTTCATCTCGGACCACCTGTGAAATCTCCGTATACCCCATGGAATCTAAATTTTATGCTTTCTCACATTATTTTATGCTTTCTCACATTATTCTCCCTCCGTTCGAACCAGCTTCCTCATGTGATCTGAAATATTTGTCATGGAAGACTTATCTTTTTAGTAGCTATCACTTCTGCCCGCAGAGTGTCGTAGCATTAAGCCTCCTTATTTGATTTTGCATGCTGACAGTCTCACTTTGAACTAATCCATCCTTTTTGCCTAAAGTTGTGTACTGAAGCTAACCTTAAGCAAATTATAATCACTCCAACTACTTGAGTATATGCTGCACAAGCTTGATGTTTATAGACAGCTTAGATTCTCCTTTGATAGGACAAAAGACTTTTGAAAATCAGAACAGCTTTTCGTTTCCTTTTCAGATTCCAGAAAAGGTATGCCAGTGGCAAAAACAACTCTTAAGTGGTTATCCGATTGTCACGTTTGCTTATTCAGCTGCCAATATGCCCTTACAACAAAAAATTAAGGCTCATTCTACCAAAACAGTGTCTACATCCTCTGCTTTTTCTGCTCGACTTCCTATAGATAACATTTGTGCAGCAGCCACTTGGTCAAGACCTCATACCTTTATTAGTCATTACAAAGTTGACAGGGCCTCCTTTGGGTCTACTGTCCTGAAAAACATACTCAATGAGCCTCCCGAGATGGATGGTGCTTGGGACACTACCCATCTGTAAGAATGAACAGCGAGATAGAACTTCACATAAAGAAGTTATGTACTTACCCTAACGTTCCATGGGAGTTGTTCATCTCGCCTCCATTCTTACTTCCCACCCTCCTACCCCCTCCAGGGTTTTTCGAAGATCGAGATGTTGGATTCTTCCTGGCTGCTCCAACTGTTCTATAGCTATTTCTTATAGAGTGATAGAATGACATATGGTGGTATTGTACACAGCAAACGAGATCTGAGGTAACTCCATTATGGGATAGGGACTTGGCCTCGAGCTATCTGTAGACCTTGAGCTTTGTAGTAGGCCGAGACTGCTCCAAACCCATCTGTAAGAATGAAGGTGAGATGAACAACTCACATGGAACATTATGGTAAGTACTTAATTTCTCTTTGCATTTTGTTAAACAGGTTAAGACTTTGAGTCCAGGTACTCTTCACTGAGACAACTAAGAGAGCAGAAGTAGTACAGAAATGGAAAGCATTGTCTTTGCATACATTTAAAGCAAATATTACTTTTGGTGTTGGTAAGAAGTTTTTAAGCATATGCTTTGCATACTCTGGGATGAGTGGCATCAGTATAGGGACCTGGTGGTTCCTTGATTAGTGCAGTATGCATGGTCTGTGATTCCTTCCAGCAGAGTTGTTTTGAGAGAGTGCACCTTTAACTCCCAGTGGGTGTGGCCTGATCCTTTAAAAAAAAAAATGATGTTCTCACCTTACAGTTCTAACAAATATTCATTGACAGAGTTAAAGTATCAATTTGTTTGTGTTTGCCATCACGTATGCTTTAAGATAAAATATTCTGATACCTTGTCTGTAGCACGGTTTTGGAATTAATATTAATATGAGCAATCCATATTTGGTGCTTAAAGATGCAGTAGGAGGTAGGGCAGTCAGGACCAGCCTTTGGTCAACTGGTGCCCTAGGCAAAAGGTCTCCACAGCCCCCCCCCCACCACAACTTTGTGCCCCCATCCTGGTCTGCCTACACCATTCAGATTACTGGAAAAGCGTCCCTGCTAGAGTGGCGCACCCTAGGCAGCTGCATAGTTGGCCTATGCCCAAGGCCAGCCATGAGGGCAGAAACACTTGGAGACACAGTCGGCTGTAATGAGTTAGTGCAGGATTGAAATTTTGATGTGTACATCACTCTAGATGCATGTTACTGGCACTAATATTTTAGCGTTAAGGTCTTTTGGAGAACTGTAATTGGGTTTGGAAGCACTGATGTTTGCATACAGCTAAACCTTGTTTAGGCTGGTCAGTAGTTCTTTCCTAGAACCTAGGATGACTGGATCACAAGGTTAGTCTTGCCAGATTTAGAGAGAGAGCATGTTGTGCTTCAGGAGCAAAATTTTTCTGGTGGGTGTTTTCCTTCCTGTTAAGTTGAGCTGCTGATGTCATTGATAAGGCGGGCAGACCAAAAGGGCAGTGACATTCTTTTATAAATAGACAAGGTAAAGTGCTAAGTCTGCTTTTGTTTTTGAAGTAGTTGTTGAGTTCCCAGTAGCAAGCTTTCCTTGCTCGCAAACAGTGGAACCGGTTTTGATGTGAAAAAGGTATGCTTTACTGATCATTCTCTTTGGGGAAGATGGATAATGTTAGTCTCTTGTTTTAAAATGAGGCACGTAATTTACATGGGCTAGTAAATTGTCAGCACAAGTGTATCTCAGGCTTTATCTGGTAATAAGCACTGTTTGCATGTCTAATCCTCATACTTACTGGATCTTCTGTATAAAATTTGACTTAACATTCGGTATGTTTAGTTCTGAAATTACAACAGGGTTGATGGAAGGCAGATCTTATTCCATAAAATAGTCCTAAACTGTTCACCGTGGATATTTTATAAGAATTGTACTTTATCTCTGCATGGAGAGTACAGCAGAGGAATATGTAGTCAGAATGTCTCTGCATGGAGAGTACAGCAGAGGAATATGTAGTCAGAATGGAGAGTACAGCAGAGGAATATGTAGTCTGAACGGAAAGGAGTGAAATGTTACACATTTCCAGTCCTATTTTCAGTGGATGCAGATGAAGCGGTTAAGTACATCGGGACTGTGTGGTCAAGAGAACAATGAAAGCATGTGATCAGTGTGCGAAAATAGCTGAAAACCTCTGCATGGCTGTTTTTAATTTCCTTGTTTAAATGTTTGTTTTCTTGTAAAGAACTTTTCATACTTTCTTTTCAGCTTTATGCTTTTGATGGTGCAGTTGCAGGTTTACAAAAAATGTTCTGTTGCCCAAGCTTTTTTTTTTTGGGGGGGGGTGGGGGAGTAGAATTGACAGTTAGTGGGGAACCTTCTAAAATTGTAGTACCATTTCTTGGCCTTTTAAACTGTGCTTGCAGTTTGCTGTGTACTATTGGTGGTGGTTTTGTCAGTGCAGAAATTGTACTCTGAACTTGAGCTGGACAGGCAGTGGTGACCTGGAAAAAGCTAGGTGGCATTCCAGATTCAATGCCAGCAAGCTTTAAAGCATTTATTATTAAGAACATAAATGTGAGAATGAGTATGGGGGTAAAGTTTATATCCCACCAGCATTGCTTTAATATTTCAATGACATTGCTTTACAGCAGGGAAGCTGACTACAAAAGTTTTAAAGTTGTTTGGTTCCAATCTTGCAAAAAATTCCCTTGAAATGGGCTGAGCCCGAAACTAGTCAATATCAGTCAGTGCACTATCCCGGTAAATATGTAAATAAATTATAGGAATAGAAGTAGGCAGAAATGTTGAACAAAATGGTGTGTAGGGAGTAGGTGGACTGTAGAAAAGCTTAAACTGGAATTTGTAGTGGTGAATGCCCAAAAGATAGTTAACTTTAAAGGCAGAACTGTTTCTCAGAATTTCCTTATCTGCCCCCGTAAGTGTGGTGCTTTTTTTTCCTCTCCTGTTCAGCACTGCCATATATCTCTTCAGAGAAAACCAAATGAAGGTTTAACTGCTTTTGTCCATATGCTATATATAGTTTAATAAGCAATTCATTCTGAGCATTACTTGTGGGGATTGTAGGTAAGGATGACCAACTCAATTGATTCCTTTTGTTGTGTGCAAAAATTGTTTTGGGGAATAATTTGAATTTTTTTGACTATGAATACAGTATTTTAAGCGTGTATTTCTTGTTAAAGGAAGGAGTAGAGTTTTGCAATTTCTTTAGCTGATGGTTATTGGCTGCCGCAGTAATTTTAGTATACTGAGTTTCAAGCCTTTTCTTGTTTGTGCATGTGACCTGGCATAAAGTAGGTGTGGGTCCCATTTGGTTGTACATAATTCACCCTCACATAATCTACCGGTAGCGGTCTGTTGTAGACATTACTTGTTTCCAAATTGTCTGCACTAACTTAGATTGCTTTGTATACCATTCGTGGGAGTGGCCTTATAGGGTGGTTGTGTAACAGTAAGCTGTCTTATCTGTCATCTGTTTTTCTGTTTCAGCTGAGCTGAAAAAATGTATCCAAGCAGGGAAAAACGAGATGAAGAATTTGCTAAGGAAACCCTTGCAAAATGCCTGCTGGCTAAGTGTGAGATCGAGGCTGCAGTCCTTGACATCGGCAAGGCTGTGCAACAGGTCAAGGATAATGCTGCTGAGGTATGTAAATTATAAAGTTCTTACTGTTTCAATATGCAGTGCAGCTATTAGTCTACCAGTTGAGGGTTTTATATTAAATGTTAAGGAAGTACAGAGTTAATTTTCTTGATTGGTTTGAGGTTCCTGTCAGCCCCCCCCCCCCCC
>NC_056748.1:771826247-771836247 GCF_019279795.1 Protopterus annectens
TTGATTTTCTGGTATGATTGTGGTATGAGTCTATATAGAGAAACATAAGTGATGGATATTAAATTACCTATACAGACACAAGCACTCCCTCACAAGAGTGTAGGGGACATGGAGGGGGTGCTCACCTGCTGCAAAATTTATTTTTTCTATTTCATTATTTTTGATGACCACACAAGTTCCCAAGAAAGCTGATTTGGGCAGTCTTGCAGTGGTTCGAAGTCCCAGAAACATTGGTAGAATTAGTACAAGCTGTGTACAAGAACCTAATGACTTTAGTACGGAAGTGTTAGGTCTCCGTGGTTCCCAGTGGGAATAGGTGTGCATCAGGGTTCAGGTATGAGCCCACAGATGTTCATACTGGTGTTGGACTACATTAGTAAACAGGTCAGACGGGACAGATCAACAAAGTTGTATGCAGATAATGTGCTATTACAAGCAGACTGTGAGCAAGAATGTCAGCAAAGGATAGGGGAATGGAATGCAAAACTGAAGGCACATGGGATGAAAATGACTACATATAAAACTCTTGTAATGGCAGCAAGTGTTGGAAATCTAGAAGAAGCTGAGAGCTAAGATAGAAGGGAAAATAGTGGAACATGTTAACAGCGTTGGCTGTCGGGGAGGGGGTGTTTTAAGGAGAAAGGAAGTCTAAATGAGGAGGCTAGAGCTAGATTCAGAGGGGCTGCAGCCAACTGGGCCAATGTTGGGTGTAGTATGTGACAAAAGAATGCCAAAGAAGCTAAAAAGTAAGGTGTGTACAATACAGTGATGCGAGCAGTACTATTTCATGGTACAGAAACAAAGGCAGAGCAGTTGAGAAAGCCAGAGTAGATGGCGATGAAGTGCCTGAGACTGGTGTTAGGATGCACACTATGGGACAGATAAATGAGGACACGGGAGCAGAAGCCATAGTAGCTCTAATTGCAGAAAAGGTCAAAGGGAACACATCACATTGGTTCAGACACATGTGAAGAAAAGCAGAAGACAATCTGAAGATTTGGGACAGATGGAAAGAAGGCAAGAGGAAATGAGGGCATCCAGCAAAGAGGTGAATGGATTGTGTGAGAAGAACATGCAACAGTCTAGCATGAATGTTCAAGGTAGGAGAATAGAATTGAATAGAAAGAGATGGAGACAGTTGACACGATATCCCAACCCCATGTAGAAAATGGGGGGATGATGATAATGAACAGTCTAGCATGAATGTTCAAGGTAGGAGAATAGAATTGAATAGAAAGAGATGGAGACAGTTGACACGATATCCCAACCCCATGTAGAAAATGGGGGGATGATGATAATGAATAGAGTCCAGCTGAGCATTCCTAGACTTGAAGAAAACTTTGGTTACAAGGATTCAAGACTGCTGAATTGGGCAATCTTATGATGGCTCCATTTCCTAGATTCAGTGCAGGCTAGGTGCAAAGGCCCAATGACAAGTACAGAATGTATTCAGACTCTCAATGGGATTCCCAGTGGGAGCAGGTATGCCTCTGACTTGGCTTGAAAGCTAGCACTGTTCAGTGTTGATGGTCCACATTACCCAGGTTGTAGGGGACGGATTGACAAAGCTGCTGTATACAGATGATGCGTCTCTCTACGTAGAATCTGAACAGCACCTTCAAGCGATGGGGGACTGCAATGTAAAACTGAAGGCACATTGAATGAAATACGCTCCAATCAGTTTAAATAGTTTATAAACTTTTAATGGTTATAGCTTAGTGGTTTTTATTTGGCAATACATCACTTGAGCATACACACCATGTATTTAAATATTGGTGGGCATTAAAGTTTAGTTATGCTGTAATTTATAATTATATTTTTAAAGTTTATAAAATGGTTAATAAGATTATGTATATTTTAACATATGTATATGATTATAAAGTGCAGTATACATTTTATGGATTTTATGATGGTTTAAAGTGAATGTGGGCATTTATAATGAAATGTTTGCAGTTATGAGGTCACTAATTGATCAATTAAGTGGTTATTTAAATAACGGTGTTCATACATTTGTTTGTCTGAGGAAGGAAGGCTACAAACGTTACGGATTTTATTTCGTGGTTATCTGTCACTTTATTGGATTCATTGTAATCATCATCTGCTGAAGACTTCCTGGGTTGTTTTTCATTTAACCAGTTTGTTTGGCGTATTTTGGTTGTTCAAGTTCATTATGGCCAACGTAGGAAGCGTTCAATCGCAGGACCCACTGTTTTCCCAGGATCGTATGGGTGGCGCTGAAGGCGTACGCGAGAAGGAAGTGGCTGAGGAGGCGAAGGCTAACGGCGACTTAACAACACTAATCTAACTTCTATTAGGAAGGATGGATACACTCACCCAACGGATAGAGAAGTTGGACAACGAGGCCGGTATGGGTTATAATAGCCGAGGCCGTGTTAATGATACCGGCACACAGCATAACATCACTGGGGGAGTCATTGGATCTATAACCCGGAACAAAGAGCGGGGGCAAACAATGGATTCAGAGGGCAATGGAGTGGTGGAGAGGAGTACGGAGGAGACGGCACGGAATTCTATCACTCAAAATACATCAAGTATTCCACCAGGACCAGGACAAGGGCAAGTCCCTAGCAGGAACACCGTATCTATACAAGGTAGTGTACTGACAGATTATATTTACGATTCGGTGCCTACCATTGAAATGTATCTTGACAAGAATGATTTCTTTAGCACAAATAGTAATGGAGGAAGGGGGGAACCCTCAGTAAGAAGTAGGCCTCCCTTCTTTAACAACATTAATGTTCTGATTAGCGAGTTTGACTCTAAACTTTTTAAGTGCAAGAAATTGCAATTGGAAATCTCCTACTTGGAGGAGTGCCTGGAGAAAAAGATTGTCCCTAAGGGGCTTAGGCAATGGCGCTTCCCAGTAGGTTTGATCGAAGGATCATATTTTCATACTCAATTACTCGAACTATTTGACAAACAGTTTCGAGTTTATTAGAATGCTGATTGAACACTATGGGCAACAAGTAGAAGGTTTTAAAAATGAGCTGGCTGACTTGGAGCGTAAGATAAAGGAACATTATGATTTTTTAAGATATAAATATGACTATGCCCGTATTTTTACGAGCATAGAAGCTACTATCAACAAGCTTTGTGAGAATAAAAAGAAAAAAATTAAAAGGGACATGCAACAATACTCTAATAATAAAGCTTATCCTAGACCACCACAAATGGGCCAAAGAAATAATAATGACAAGAGTAGTAAACCCCTCCCCCCCCCCCTCAAGCATATAGACAGGAATACCCTAAGGTGGGGCATGAAATACAATGTTTGGATGAATTTGTGGAAGAGGATTATCAAACAAATAATGTGGTCAACGACCAGGTTTTGGATTTAGACATTGAGCATGACCTGAGAGGACATGCTAATGAGACTGAATGTGCTTTTGGACAAGAACAGGATGGCTATATCCAGGATATGGATGAGCCAGAGGTAGAGGGTAATCAGGGTTTTCGGCAAGACCGGTACCCATACCAAATGAACCTGAGGTCGAGCAAGACTGTGATGACTCATACGAGCACAAGGAACAAACAGAACCAAAGGAGGAAGTGACGAACGTAGAAGGAAAGCCCAATATAGTGTATAGTACAGAGGGCGATTTTAGGATTTTCAACTATACAACATTAAATATCACTACTGAAATGGCTGACTTTTTCTCCAAAGGACTGAATTTTGTTCCAGATTCTCACATGGACTTAGTCAAGACAGTAATTGACCTTAAACTATTTGTGCGTAAATTAAACTTGACAACTGTTTTGGGCAAAGGGTCATCACTGGCTAATCCATTTAGAATAGCCAGTTTAACCCACCCCTAGTTAATAATTTAAAAACATTTGAAAAAGCTTGCAAGTTAGACTTAAGGCATTTGGCATCAAATAAAATGTATGGTTCTAAAAAAAGATTGAACATTACAGGGGAACAGCGGGATTTTTTATCATTAATTCAGGACTGTAATATACGGGTTATGAAACCCGATAAAGGGAATGGCCTTATTTTCATGAATCAAAGTGATTATATTCAAGAATTAACTTTACATCTAGATAAGGGGCCTTACGAGCATGTTAGTCTAAATGAAGTTAATGGAGCCCTAAATAGGATAAGAGCTACTATCGAAGATCTGTTGTTGGAAGATTTTATTGATATAGAAATACATTCTTATTTGAGTGTATTGGCACCTAGAATGCCTTCATTTTTTGGGGCTCCAAAAATACATAAATCTATTAAAAATCCACCTTTTAGACCTATCGTTGATAGCAGGGGGTCCATGTTGGTAGCATGTGCAAAATACGTAGATACTATTCTTAAACCTCTGATCAGAACGGAAAAGCAGATTTGTAAGGACTCCTGGGGTTTCTTGGAAAACATTAACAAAATACCTTTTGATCCAAACATTGTATTTTTAACTGTGGATATTAAAGATTTATATACAGTAATTCCACAACAGCTTGGTTTGGAATGGCTAAGGTTGTTTTTAGAAAGTAAAAATGTTGAACAGAATATTATTTATATAATTGAGACCCTGTTAGAACTAATCCTTAAGTATAGCTTTTTTAATTTTAATGGTCTTACCTATAAGCAGACGTCAGGAGTGGCCATGGGCTCCCCATGTGGGGGAGCGTTTGCCAATTGTATCATGGCCCAATGGGAAAATGCATTCTTGTTCAACAACAAGGTTTTCAAAAAACATGTCGCCTGGTATACTAGATACCAGGATGACATGTTTTTTCTCTGGAAAGGAACTATAGAGGAAATACAACCTTTTATTGGTGAAATGAGGTCATTTGTGGAATTTTTGGATTTCACATTTGAAGCTCAAGATAATGAGATTAATTATCTAGACATACTGCTCAGTAAGGATTTTAATGATTGTAGATACATTAGTAAAATCTATCGGAAACCCACTTATTCCAATGGAGTTTTACACTTTAGTAGTTGCCACCCTTACCAACAAAAAAGAGCGGTCGTGAAGGGCCAGATGGTGAGGGCAGCACGTATGATTTCCAGAGATATTGATTTTGCTAAGGAATGTGATAATCTGAGCAATATGTTTATTAATAGAGGATATCCTCTGGCCCTAATACTTGAGATTAAGAATGAGGTTGAGTGTAAAAGGCAGGTAGGCCATTTTAAACCCATTTTGAACATCCAAGACACTGGTACATTGACTATGTTTGAAAATATGGAGGGACAAGGACTGAATAGTAATAAAAATAATCCTGCGATTAGATTTTTGTGCACATTTACAGTGGACCATCGCTTCATAAGGGACATTCTAAGGAAGAACTGGACAATTATTATAGAGGATAGACAGTTAGTTGAGGCACTAGGCCCATTACCATGCATCACTTTTAGAAAAGGGCTCCGTCTTAAATCCCTTTTAGAAAGGAATAAGAAAACTAGTTTTAATAGGTACAAGGGAATGTCTCGTTGTGGGACTTGCCGCCAGTGTAAACATACACAAGAAGGAGCACATGTTATAATAAATAAACAGAAATTCAAGATCATGGGTAATTATAATTGTGCAACTAGAGCAGTGGTTTATGTGGCTTTGTGTAACAAATGCTTGGCCTTTTACATAGGAAAGACGGAGAGGGTCCTGCGGAAACGCATATATGAACATCTATATGCAATAACTAAGATGGACATAAATAATGCATTGGCCCGTCATGTAATGGAGTTTCCGGACCATACTTTCCATTTTTCAGTATTAACACAGGTACCCACAGAAGAACACTCAGGTCCCTGGCAAATTAAATTGGAGAAAGAGGAGCTCTTTTGGCAAATTAGAACAGGAGCACATATTTTTCCTGGCCTAAATGAGTCCGTTTCTCTTAGTTGTATTCTCAAACATTTAGCTTTAAGGAGGTAATCCTTGGGCCCCGAATAGTTTTCATCATATTATAACTGCATGGTCAGTTAACATTAAGGGCCATTTTAGCCATTCATAGTCAGTCTTTATATTCGCGCTATATTAGTGGTAGATATTTATTTTTTTTTGGGGGGGGGATAGGATTTGCATAGTTCCCCTTTTTTTAGTTTTAGTTTGTTCCACTATGGTGTTACGTAGTATTACATACTACCATCCCATATAGGGAAATACGCTCCAATCAGTTTAAATAGTTTATAAACTTTTAATGGTTATAGCTTAGTGGTTTTTATTTGGCAATACATCACTTGAGCATACACACCATGTATTTAAATATTGGTGGGCATTAAAGTTTAGTTATGCTGTAATTTATAATTATATTTTTAAAGTTTATAAAATGGTTAATAAGATTATGTATATTTTAACATATGTATATGATTATAAAGTGCAGTATACATTTTATGGATTTTATGATGGTTTAAAGTGAATGTGGGCATTTATAATGAAATGTTTGCAGTTATGAGGTCACTAATTGATCAATTAAGTGGTTATTTAAATAACGTTGGTGTTCATACATTTGTTTGTCTGAGGAAGGAAGGCTACAAACGTTACGGATTTTATTTCGTGGTTATCTGTCACTTTATTGGATTCATTGTAATCATCATCTGCTGAAGGCTTCCTGGGTTGTTTTTCGTTTAACCACATTGAATGAAATGGACAGTACAGACAAAAGGCAGTTGTCATGGCAGCAAATGGAGGGAATTGGAAGAAGCTAAACATTGACATAGAAGGGGAGTTGTGGTTGAAGTAAAATAGCTGGCAGTACCTCTTATTCCATCTCTGAACTGCCACATGTGTCTGGTAGTGTTAGACAAAAGAATACCAAGGATGCTGAAATGAAAGATGTACAGTATAGCAAAGAAACCTGTCCGGTAAAGGCAGAGCAACTGCAGAAGCTTGATTTGGTGGAAGTGTCTGTGATGGTTAATGTTGTGTAAACCATGGGGCAGACTAAGCAATTGGGGAATAAGGACAGAATTAAAAATATTCCCAGTTGCAGAGAAGGTCGAGAACATCTTACAGAGGTTTGGTTATTTGGGAAGGAAAGTAGAAGATGCTTCTATAGAGAAGAGAAATTTAAATAAGACAAAAGGCGGCAAGGATGTTCAAATGAGATGGATTTTGTGAGAAGACTTGCATATGCATGCATATATGCATAAACGCACCTTCTAAAATATATCTACCTATTAATACATAATGGACTTGCATGTACACAAGTACAGCAATTTGCTTAACACAAGATGTTAAGTTGTCAATCTCGCCTTCATTCTTGCTGGATGGGTTCGAAGCCGAACCTCTGCTCCGACTCTGCCTATACTAAAGCTCGAGAGCTAATTTTACCGGCTCGAGGCAACCCTATATCCCATGATGCTAGGCAGTAACTACCGAGATCTCGTTTGCCGCTTTCGCTAGCGAGGTGCTCCTTTTACCGGCTCACAGGTTAGTGAATAATTTTCAGAAAAATCGTAGTTTTCTTCTTGGTTTTCCCCTAGAATAGTAATATATTTTTTTCTAAATAGGCTAGTTTTTCGGTTATTTTAAATTTTTAGTTCCTATTTTTATCCCTTATCCCAGTCATACTCCCCACCCTAGGTTAGGCCTTGGGCCCCTCCGTGTTATTCTTACTTCCCTCACAGGGATTCTTAGCTGTGTGAGTGTACCTTTAGTATCCCTGTATCCCTGTCTGAGTGTGTGTGTGCTTTTTTTGTTTTTGTTTATCTATCTTTACAAATTGTTGTTTTTCCTCTCGACAAGCAATATGTCGAAGGCGACAAATGTCTCAGGCTTCAGGAAGTGTGACTCGTGCTGTCAGAAGATGTCTCTGACAGACTGTCACACTTCTTGTGTTTGCCTGGGACCCCTGCACCTGCAGGACTCTTGCTTGGTGTGCCATGCATTCAGCCCAAGAGTCCTGCAGGAGCGCAGGAATACGTTGATCCTAAGGGGCTTATTAAAGCCTGAAGGTTCCCCGGCTAAGTCCGTGCCGGGGAAGCCTTCGAAGCCACCTAAACCGTCGGCTCCGTGCTCTAAGCCTTCGGGTGGTGGCTCACCTTCTACGACACAATCGGCTCCGGCCGGAGCCGATACCTCTGTATCGCAGCTGCCTGCATCAGCTCCGGCCGGAGCCGATGCCTCTAGGACTCTATCTTCAGAGTCTGCTCCGGCTGGAGCCGACGTGTCTATGGCTCCATCGGCTCCATCAACCTTTATGCCCTCCACACGCAAGAGGTCCAGATCTCCATCTCTGGAATCTATCCATTCGGCTCAGAGGTCACCTTTACTCTCGGAGCAGTGCCATCGGAGCCATTCCTCTGTCTTCCAGGCTTTCCGACCATGACCTTGAGAGGGCGATGAGACTAGTCTCAGGCACTGGCCCAAATGCTTCACAGCCCATCTCATCAGACAGTGGCTACGTCCATATTACCTACTATTCCTCCTTCGACTCTGTCCCAGTGTTCGGAGCCATGACCATTGACACGTCTGAGCAGATACCTCCCCCTTCGGCTCCGTCGTCTGCTCCAATCTCGCCCATGGTGCCATCCTTGGATGGATCCGGGCGCTTGGACTCTCTAGCCGGCTCCGAGGGGGCGAGTGGCATCGGACCCTTGTCCGACCCAGTTCTCCCTCTCGGAACATCGGCGTTGGTGAGTTCGGCCCCGACATCGGCTTCGGAGCCATCCCTGTCTGTGCCTGCTGGGGTTCCTACCTCTTCGGAGCGGGAGCTCACTAGCCTGCCTGATAGGGGCGCCTTTGAGGTCATGAGGAGTGTACTGGCCCCAGTGCCTGCTCTAGGGTCAGCTCCTCCCACTGTAGTGCCTGCTGAGGTCTCTTCCCACTCTCTCGCCCCTGGCCATAGAGATCCCGTGCCTCAGGTTTCCCCATTGGGAATATCCTCCTCTTCCGAGGTTTCTCCCGATCATTCAGGTGAACCCCCGCGTAAGAGGAAGCATGTGGACTCCCCTGAGTCTGTCACATCTGACACCGACTTGGATGAGTCTGAAGGATCCCCAAGGTCCCCCTCTGAGGATGTCTCCTTCTCTGACATCCTTGAAATCCTTAAACAGAGGGGGAACTGGTCTTCCCTTAATCCTTCCGAGGGCGAGTTGGTTTACCTGGAGGCTTTTGGTCCTCGACCCTCCACCTCCTGGGTGTCTCCGCCCTTCGACCCCCTTATGGCAGTGGTGGCGTGGAAGGCGTGGACTGCCCCTGATTCGATGGAACCCACCCCACGGAGGCCTTCCAAATTTATAACAGCCCCTTCTGATAAGCAATTTTTATCTAAAGGTGTCCCAGTTGATGCCATGGTGGTGGCGGCAGCCACCAAGAAGGAACTGGCTGATCCTTCAGTGCCTATCCATCCGCCTAATAAGGAATCTAGGACAATGGATAGGTACGGCAAGCGGATATTTTCATCAGCGACCTTTGCCATGCAGTCGTTGAATTACTTACGCCACTTCACCCATCTTCAGAGACACATTCTTAAAGAACTGGGTGAGGTCCTACAGGATCCATCAGCTGCTGGGTCTCGGGACAAAATTCACTCACAGCTAGGAACCCTGAATTCCATTGTCAACTCCTCCATGCTGCTTATTTCATATGCAGCCGATGGAGCGAGTAGGGCCGCAGGCACAGGTGTGGCTTTGAGGCGTCACGCCTGGATGCGGCTTTGCAACTTCGCAGACCCCTTCAAGGCGTCTTTCACTAACTCCCCCTTTGATGGTTCAGCGTTGTTTGGACCTCAAGTGAAAGATACTTTTGACCAGATGCAAACAAGATGGCAAGACTCTCTCTGCCGTAGGAGTCCGTTTTACAACCCCATCTAGACCATATCCTAAGGGTCAAAAGGGTGGAAAAATGTGGTTCCGCAAATCACAAGGAGTCACGCCTGATGCAAGAGGTCAGTTCACCCCTAGAGGCAGAGGGGGGAACAACAACAACAGACGCCATCCCAGAGGCAGAGGGGGGTCCGCAGAATCAGGGTAGCAGAGAAACCCTCTCTGACAAACCCTTCCAAGCATCCCTGAGGCGCTGCCCGACTGTCCACCTTCGGA
>NC_056748.1:771841247-771892591 GCF_019279795.1 Protopterus annectens
CTTCGTGTCTGGTTCTGTGACAGAGGAATGAAGCCCTGATAAACCTATGCAGGCAGAATGAATAAGCAGCTCAGATGCTGGAACAGTCAGAGAGGGGAGGATGGGACCGAGAGCATTAAACTCTTGCCCATCCTAGAAGAAAGCTAAGGTGCATAGTGGCTTCTGACTGCTCACATGCAACTAGATGCTTTCATGAAACTAGTGGCAGTGGAACAGGGCGATGCATGTTTTGCAGTCCAGAACCGGTGACTGTAGCCCTATTAAGCATGTGTAGATGTAGCAGTAATGTGAATAATACTTCTGCAGTGACTCTATCTCATGTCAGTGGGACTTCCAAGGTGGCTGCACACTGAGTAATAGCTTAATTTTAGCTCTCCCAGTGTGAAAACAGAAACAGAGCCAGTGAATTTGTCATTTTGGGTAAATGTCAGTTACTGGCTGGTAGGTGCAGTGCCTGGATGCCTGCAAAGAAGAATTTTAGCTAAATAAAGAAAATCGACCACAAAAGGTGAGGAGAAAACAGTCTGGGAAGAATCTTGCAGCTGTTCAGCAAAAAGCATTTCAAGCTCCTGCTTTGGTGCATGACATTACTTCTAGCAATATAGAGGAAGAGAGAAGTCATGTGTTCAGAGCAGATTAAAATAAACACTGAAGGAGTTTATCCACAAAAGGCTGGAAGAAATGGAAGAAGATTTAAACAAATATTTAAATGAACTAATAAAACTGCAAAAATCAGTGGTCGAAATTAAGAACGCTGGCAGAGTATGAGGTTTCTCAAGAATAGGTGTTTCAAAAAATGGTAGAATTGGAAGATAATCTTGCGCCTTTCCCTACGTGTTCTTTCTGTTGTACCGGAGAAACTGGAAGGAACAGACAGTTTAATTTTATGAAAGCACAAATAAGCAACTGGACTGGTATTCCACAACAGGAGTAGTTAATTGAAGAGGTGCATTGTGTGTGTGATCCGAAAATGTCCATACGAAAGCAGCCAAGACCTATTAATAGTAAAGATGCGATCTTAACAGCAGAAAGAATAGATTCTGACAAAACTGTAGCAGAAGGACAAAAGACCAAGCGTTGTTTATAGAAAATTATTACTCACTGTACATTAGGCAGAAGAAAGTAAATTATTCCAGCAATTGGATAATGAGAAGCATGTGTGAGATTTAAGCTGCTGTATCTAGCTATTTTAAGAATATTTTTCTTGGAGAGTCAAAAGTCCTTATTTAATGCAGAACATAAACATGCTAAGGAGGAAGTAAAACAAATGCCCAAATAAGTGAGCTGTCATACAGAATGGGAGTCTGCTTCTTATTCTGGTAATTAATAAAGCTCATAATGACCCTATACCAGTGAAATCTTTACCAGTGTTCCAAAAGAAAAAGCTTGAGAAATGGAAAGAGCACAGGGGTTGAAGAACCAGGAGTATGTTGGAATTGAACCAGAAACTGGTGTTAGGAGAGAGAGATCAAGTAAATGTGAGATGATAAAGCATTCACAAGTAAATGTGAGATGATAAAGCATTCACAACATTTGTGAAAGATCTTTGAACAAAAAAACTGAAAGTATTGGGCTTGTTTGACTTTATTAAACTTGTATAAGACTCCAAAGTATATGCTGCTACTTCATGTCATTAAAGAGAGGGGAAGAGGAAGGAAAGATGCAACTGTAATTGAAACTGTTTTTGTTAACAGTATTTTTATAAATTGACGTATACTACATGTTTCAAAAGAGAACTGGGTTTAGTGTTTGGGTTTAGTGTTGTTTGGGTTTAGTGTTGTTTGGGTTTAGTGTTGTTTGGGTTTAGTGTTGTTTGGGTTTAGTGTTGTTTGGGTTTAGTGCTGTTTGGGTTTAGTGCTGTTTGGGTTTAGTGCTGTTTGGGTTTAGTGCTGTTTGGGTTTAGTGCTGTTTGGGTTTAGTGCTGTTTGGGTTTAGTGTTGTTTGGGTTTGACCAAGGAAATCCACTGGGCCACGAAGAGTCTGTTTTCAGTGGAGGCCTGGGGAGAAAAGCTCCAATGAAGAGTTAGAGAAAATAGCATATACAACCAGTTGCTGAGAATATAGTGTCCAATATGTGGTCCCCAAAGAATTACTGAACGCTCAATCCTGACCCCCAAATTAGAGACCAGAAGCCCAATACCCCACATTACCGAAATACCAGAAGCGTGAAATTCAATATCCCAATTTTAAGGGATATTGAATTAGCGCTTCTGGTATTGCGGTTCAGGTAAGTATCTGTGTGTAAGTGTGTTTGTGAGGGGCTTTAGTGTATGTTAGTGTGTTGTGACTGTAAGTGTGTGTGTGAGGGACTGTTATGTGCGCATGTGAGTCTGCCTTGCATGTGTTCGATCTAGGAGTTAGAATATTAAAGTGGGGGGGTGCAGGGGGGCTTGTGTCCCTGCTTATTAACTATAGTGTAGGATTATTTGTTTGGGTTTAGGGGGACACTGTGTGTACTGTGTGTTGATCGTTCCATTTTGTATTTCGCGCTTTTGGTCCATCTGTCTTCTCGTCTTTCGGGTATTTGGTCTCTGGATTATGGGCGTCTGTCTTGAGGGTTTTCGGTCTTTCGTAGTGAAACCCCAATGTGATATTTTTGATGCTGACCATTGTAAATTTCTTTGCTTTTTTGCAAGTTAAGGTGACAGTATGAGAGAGAGGGGACTGGGTGCAATAGGTGATTGTCACATTAGGGTATAGTGGGGTAATTTTAGAGGTAGTTGCAGAGAGGGTGGAGAGGTTGATGGATAGAGGGGAAGGTTGTTGGGGAGTGGTGTGGGCATATCCATTTAGAAGTAAGATAGAACAAGAGAGTTGAATTTAATGTGGTCCTGGGTATTGCAAAGAGTGGGAGGGAGAGAGTTCCATAGTTTAGAAATAGAGCAGAAAAGTAGGAATTGGCCAGGGGGTCATGATGGTTTGTAGATCTGTAGGTTTTGTTTTTCTGATCTGTGAGCGGCTGGAGATGTAGGGGTTTAGTTCAGTAGAGAGAGGGGCAGCTAGTAGGTTTGTGGATGAGCTTGTGGGCATTGGCAAGTTTAAGCAAGGTCAGGTAATTGGGAAGTTCGGGCCACCGTAGAGTATGGAGAGAGTGGCAGTGCTGGGTGGAGTTTTTAGAGTTGGTAGCAAATTTACTTATTTTAGTATAGCATGATTCGAGCTTGTGTTGTAGACTGAGCTGGAGATAATTTAACAAGGGGGTGCCATACATAAGGGAGGGGGAGTTGGTAGGAAGGAATCTGTTTTTCTTAATTTGGATTGAGACCCTTTGCTTGATCTAATGACAAGTTTTAAGGAGAGGAGAAGCAAAGTAAATAAAAGAAAATAGAATGTAATTTTTTTTCTTTAGCAAATGTAATGTTCACAGTGCAACATGAGAAGCTTGTAGCTAAAGGCAGCTGTGTATCTAGTTCTCATGTTTCTATGGGAGACAAGCTGATAAGGGCAATAAAAACAAAATAGTAGAAACAGGCTGTACCATGCATGGATAACCTTTATAGGTCATTTCAAGCCTGTGAGTGTAACTGTCAATCTGGGACCATTGTTCCTGTAATGAGGGTTAAACTTAATTATTTGAAGATAGACATAGTTTGGCATGTTGTATTTAATAGGTTATGGGGGTGGTGTTTTTGTAAGAATGAAAACCCTCAAACAAAAAGTTATGTAAGACGTAACATAGGTTCAAATAGGGCAGGAAATAACTGTATAAAAGATCAGCCAGCCAAACATTAGTATTTGTGCATGCGAGACAAAATCAGAAATTAGATATTAAAATAGAGGTTATTCCCACCTGTTTATTGTAATGGCATTTTCCATATTATATTTGAATGTGAATGGTCTCACAGGTACATATGAAAAGAGTGGTGAACTCTATTAAAAATTGCAGAGTGCAAATAGCTATGCTACAGGAGACGCATTTAGAAATAATTGACCATGTGATTTGATAAAGGATTTCAGGATGATTATTCAGCAGAATATCCGGGGCTCTGGAAAGGATGAGCACTTTAATTACTAAGAGGAGTTCCAATAGTGATACAAGAGGGGGGGAAAGATAATGGCAGATTTATGGTAGTAAGGGACTACTAGCAAGGGGGGATTACTCTTGGCATGTATTTATAATCCACCTAAAACTGATACAGTGGATCTTAAAATTCTGGGAGAAGTAATCTGCTTTCAGCAGGGAATATTACATGTATGTAGGTACTGGAATTTGATTTGCAGCAGTAAGGGAAGGTGCATCTGGGGGACCTAGAAGAAAAAATTTAACAAAAAAATGTAGTATTTGGAAGAAATTTATGAAAATGAGTGGTATGGAAGATGTGAATTCAGTAGTAGGAGCTCTGAGAGAATTTGCATATTATCCAAGGTACAAAAACTGGTTTAGGCTAGTCAGAAATTCTATTTTACAGGAACATATGCATTTACTTGAAAGGTCTAGTAACTATTTCAGATCACATGCCAATAATAAAAATTCAGGGTAGTTAAAATTGAGACGCTGCTTCTTCCCCACCGGTCTTTTGAGCAGAATGGAACTTAAGGAATGGATAGTGGAAATTTGAGAGTTATCAGGTAAGATCGAAATTTCTTAAAATATAGTCAGGGAGTGGATCAAAATGGAAGTGGAGTTTAAAATATGATTGAAATAAAAGAAAAAGAAATGGGTTGAGAAGTAACTAGATTTTGGAGAGGCTGGCAAAGGTTATAGTAATTGCAGAATAGGAGGAAATCTTACATAACAAGAAGAGGTGCAACTGCAGAGTACTATAGAGAAAGTAAGAGACTTGTCTCTGTAATATGCACGAGTTTTAGAAAAACTGCTGTTAAGCATTTGTGCTCTGAAGTTTGTTGCTTATATCACAACAACTCCGGCAACATAAAGTTAAAAGGGTTGCTACCAAGCTTAGGAGCCTATGACGAGGAACATAACTAGAGATCATGTAGAGATATTGTAAATATTTTGGAAGTTATGAAAATCTGTATAAAGCAGAGAAATGTGGAAACAGAGAAAAAGTACAAATGGGAAATGTTTTTTTATGGAATAATTAAATATGCCAAGGTTAGAGGTACATGAGACTTGGTTATGAACCGGTTAGGAGGAGATGAGATTATAATGGTGATGTATAGGCAGTCTGCAGGAAAGTCTCCAGGAATGGATGGCATTCCTGTGGACATTTTGGAAGCTGGGGGGAAGGAAATGATTAATATCTGGAAGGTTTTGTTTAACAGTAGTTTTAAAAGAAGCACCAACATTCTGGAAGAAAGTTGTGGTGGATGTAATACCTTAAGATGTCAAGTCCCATTGGGTCCAGTTTCATATAGGCCCATTCAATTCTAAACCATGATTACAAAGAGTTTACGATTTTTAAGCCATTATAGATGTAAAGGTGATGCCAAAATTGGTATATATGGATCAACATTAATAGAACAGTTAAGATCCAGAGGGAAGCAGTATGTAATAAAATTCCACTGTTATTGGTGGGATTTACTGCAGAAAAGCATTCAGCATTCCATGAGGATATATGAGGAAATCAGAAGTGAACGTTGAAGTGGTGGGTTCCTCTATGTTGAGTTCAGTTTGAGCAGAGGAACCAGGCAGGGTTGTCATCTTTTCCTCCCCCTTATCTGCATTATATTTAGAAATATTGGCAAAGAAAATAAGGGACACAGAAATTCAAGGAAATAATTTAGTATGGTAATCAAGAAAAGGTAGCTTTATTTGCAGATGGTATTTTATACCTGATAAAAACAGAAATGGATATTTCAGTGTTGTGGAACAGTCTGAGGCAGTTTCAAGTGTTGTCGGGATACAGAATTTAATGAAGGTAAACTGTGTATCCAAACACTAATTGGTTCAACAATACCCATCTTTAAAAATGAATTTAGGAGAATGGATTAAAAAGGATTCTGTTGTGGCAGCTAATGATAGGTGGAAAGAGGCTAAACAAAAGATATACAAAAGCTGAGAAATTGGAAGCTCTGGTTTATGGCTATGGATAGCAAGATACAAGCAGTGAAAATGTTTAGTCCCTTTATTTTTTTACACGGGTCAGGCATGTTTTTATTAACCAGAGGAGAAGTTGTGGATAGCGATTAGAGTTGAAGGATTTTATCTGGGAGGGGAAAGAGGGCAAAAGTCAAGTGGGATAACTTGATCCTTTCATTAGAACAAGGTAGTTTTGGATTACCTGATTTGAAGTGGTATTTCAGAAGTGCAGGTTAAGGCTCCTGTGTATGGCACGAGGAGAAAGTTATAATTCAGTGTGTAAAAGGAAGATTATGAAACCTGAGGAAGCTCAAGAAATGAGGATAGACTCTGAATTGGATGCTGATCCTTAAGGAGAATAACAGTAACTAAACAGAATATTATATTCATAAAGTAGCAGAAAGTATTCCAAGAACTAAGCCAACATGGGACAGAGAAATGAGTTTCTGACAATTGTTATGATTGCAATTAAGGTTACAAAGAATAGTCGAGAGAGCTTGAATTTACTAGAGAAATCTGGCAAAGGAACCAAGGTATGGGAGCAAAGAGAGAGGGAAAGGTGATGGAATGAGAAGAGGCCAAGAGTTCATTTGAACTGCAGGCTAGAGATTACCTTCCCTAGCAAGGATTGATAATGAGAGTATAGTCAAAGATACAGAAATAGGGGGAGCCTAATTGAAAGACCAGCACTGGTAGAGTTAGTAGAATCTAGAACTGAGGTTAGAAAGGCTTGGGGAAGAGAGATTTGATCAATTCACAAAGAAATAATGGGAGGATGTAAGTATGGATTCCAAGTGGGATCTTTAGGAAAGGGTAAGAGCAAATTACATAGAAGGGAACAAGACCTGCAGAATGTTTTGGAGGAGGAATGAGGTTTAAGGTAAAGCAAGAATTGAATGAGCTATGCAATGTCTGACCTGGCAGTGACTGTATAGAAGATTAGACGTGATATATAATTGCACTGAAAGTATGTAAATATGGTATGTTTTAATTTAAATAAATTTATGATTTGCCTATGTCATAAGTGATGATTCTGATTAAGATATTTCTTGTAAAGAAAAAAAAAATCTTATGTCTGTTACCAGTGGTAAGGCTAGGGCCATAGCAAATGCAGTTATGGTCAGGATGCCAGCAAGAGCACAGCTTGTTTCCATGCCTGCATTGATGACCGTTATGTCTGCTCACAAACTGGGAGAGCCAGGAAATAAATGGGATAGATTGTTTGGGAGAGGTTGACTAGTATTCATGGGGGAGTTTTTTTTGAGTGATCCTGGGACGATGGTTGCCTCAGCCCCCCCCCGCATGTCGATGTGATGGGTGAGCTCGTGTCTGGGCAGTCAATGACAAAGCACCTGTCATTAGCGTTACAGGCTTTGAAAAGGGTTGAATCTGCAGAGTTTGTACCACAAATTCAACTGATTGCTGATTTTTTTTTTTTTTTTTTTTTTTTTTTTAATATATTATGTGAATATTTTCAGATTCAGTTTAAGAATAGTATTTGGTCAAACCAGATGCCTAGATAGTCTTCTGGGGCAGTCTGGATAACTTGATTGATTATATTGGGTCATTTTGTAGGGTATTGAAGAAGGAATCCCCATAAGGTTGTATGTGTCTGTTGTGAAGGGCAGGAAGGTCAAGAGCCCAAGTGGCTAATAGTAAGTAGAATAATTGTCAGTATACACTATTGTAGTACCTTAGCGTATATATTTCAACTGTCCATAATTTCTGTGTCCAGTTTTTGCCTGTGCCTTTTTAAAATGTGTGGCTTTACAAATCATTGAATACTGAAGTTACTAAATAGATGCATTAGAATTTCAGACTTGTCTTTAGAAAATGCTTGCAGATGCAAAAATAGTAACTGAGTATTTTAAGAGCAATGTTTAAATTTTGTCCCTATTTTGGCCCTCCCCCCATTATTTTTAGCCTTGTCCAGATTTCCTGTACTATGAGGTTGAGGGTTGTGCCTCTGGCAGATGTCAGACTAGTGAGCTGTGGTTAGCAGCTTTGGCAGTGATGAACCGTTATAGCATTGTAACAGAGTAACTACCAAAATGCAGGAACATTCAATAAACGTTTTGTTTTTTAGAATGTTTGGAGCCGAAGATTGTATTCTGTGGTCAAAGCCCTATCCATATCACCAGAGACTACCCCAGTGAGCATGCTGTTGCCCATTCCAGTAAAGATCCCTGTAAGGTGACATACTGTTACCAGGGTTATTTTTACCCCTTCCAAAAATCATTTGACTAGCTTTTTTTAGAAAGGAATTCTAGTACTTTCAATATTTTTAATTTTCAAGTAGTTTTAAAGTAGTTGAGAAGGAGGACTTTAAGGAAGGGTTGTACTGGCAAGAGTGGTAAAGGACCAAGAATGACCTTCCCAGAAAGATCTCTACTATGGCCACTTTTGAACTTGGATATTGTATTGAGAGACATTACCTTACCAAATTGGTACAGGGGAGTCTGGCTTGAAATTAGTATCTCAAGTCCTGTCAGGACACTGGAACCGTTGGGCTGGCATCATATTGTGATGGTGACAAGCTTCTCACAACTTGAGCTCCTCCTTACCTATAACCCTCGGCTCCTGTTGCCATATCTTGTTGCTGTTATTTAGGCGTCGTCCTGAGAAAGATCGAGCATTGAGAAGTTGTACTAGCTTTTTTAATTGCATTCTTAGACTTTCATTCAACAGTAGATAAAGTGCTGATGAAAATCTTTTCCTTTCCACTTTGTGGCAGTTGTGTGAGCCATAGGGCAGATGTGTAGTATTAGAATGTTTTTTTTTTTTCTTTTTCTTTCCTTCGGCTGCTAGTGTATTTGGACAACTAAAAGTATAGATAGGGAAGGGAAAGACTGGTCTTAAGAAATAAGTCCTGTGATCATAAAACATCTATTGCAGGACCCACATGATTCATGTGTATTTTGTTTAGGGGTATTACACCTTTCCTGCATCTGATCCCTGTATAACAATTTCAGTACCAAGACCTTAGTGGAGAGAATATGTTGCTGGTAAAGGTGTAATCTCCAGCAGCACCATCAGAAAAAATACAAGGGTCTTTGGCGGCACATCTCCAGTATGTGGCCATCTAGTTTGGCACCTCTTCTTGTCTGTGCTGAGGGCTTTATTCCAGAGTACTTCAAAAGATGACTTGGTGTAGGAGGGAGATGCCCTTTGCCTGTTATGACAGCAGTACTGATCCTACCCTTGAGTACCATCAAAGTAGGGAACCTAAGCCAAATATCATTGAAACTCCATCAGGACCAGAGGAGTTTGTAGGTCAAGTTGGTCACTCTTCCCAGAGGAGTCCAAAGATTCCCAATGTAGAACCCCCCCCCCCCCAAGGAAGAGCACATGCAAGAAAAAGTGCCTAGTCTTCCACTTGTCTACAGATTTGGACTACGGTAAGGGTAGAGTTTCCTGAAATCCCTCCTGAGGATCCTTCCTTCACGGGGGTCCTGGAAGTGAGGCAGAGGTGATTTTGGCCCATCTCCTCTGAGGCACAAATTTTGGTGGAGGCCTATAACTGATCTCCCTCAACAACATGGGTAGTGCCTCCCCCAGATAAACTTGGTGATATGGCCTGTATCAAGGTTTGGAAAGAACCGAACATAGTGGAGCCCACCCCATGGAAACAGGATGGGGGTGCTCTGTACTTCCAAAGATGGATCTTAATGGAGCAAAGGACCTCTCCCCATCGTAGTTTCTGCAGTCACTAACATCCTGGAGGAAGCTGAAGTCATCCATCCTCTTAAGAATTTGAGGATTATGGGATAGGCTGGAGAAACTAGTGTAGGCATTTAGTATATTTGCAGTCAAATCTTTAAAATACATGACACTGTAGTTATCTTTAAAAGAAGATATGACTGAAAACATCAGAGTAGCTGAAGCAGTTGCTATTTGGGGAGTTTCACTTTCAATTGGAGTACTTGGTGGCTACAGTGAGTACCATTTCTTCGTTCTCCATGCATTCTGCACATAACACTATGGATGGAGCAGTGAGAGGTGCAGGGTGTAAGGTTTGACTTTGAAGACATGCCCGAGTATGCCTCACAGGTTTCCCAGACCACTTCAAAGCAGACTTTGCCAACACCTTCTTCTGTGGCAGTATGTTACTTAAGCAGCATGTTAAATGCAGGCTATCTGCTTTGAGTAGGAAGTCAAAATGCTCATTGCTGTTAGGTTTAAGTTTGTTGCCCCACAAAGGACTTCTCATCAGAATGGGGTAAGGAACTTACAGCTTTGTAAGTCTCAGTAGCCTAGCAGCAAGGCAGATATTTTTGGGCAGAGGGGAATATGCCTGGATGCACCCTGAGAGGGAGTAGTAGTTCCTTTAACCAGGGGGAATGGGGGAGGTCCTTTTCAAGTTTTTTGTTCCTATGACTCCTGATGATTTGCATTTTAGGCAGTCTGGTGGGGGGGGGCATATCTTCTTACACTATTTGGCATGGATGGCCAGCACAATGGAGTTATGGGTAAGAGATGAATCGTATCCATAAGATGCTTCGCTTCTTGGTAAAAGCTCCAATTCAGACTTCCCAAAAACCACTAGTACCACCCAGGCAAAAGGAAGCAGCATTAAAAGACCACCACCTTTTTCTCAAAAAAAAAAAAAAAAAAAAAAAAAAAAAAAAACTCACACCAATCCAAGAGGTCCCATAGGATCTGGATTCTGCTCCAGATTCTTTAGTGCCCAAGAAGACCAAGGAACTCTGTCCAATCCTTTATCTGAATCTGCTCAATCAATTTTTAAGAGACTTTTTGAATTGGCATGATGCAGTCTATCCTGCCATGCCTCCAGGCAGGGGACTGGATGTGCACTTTGGATCTTCAGGATGGTTGCCCTCATATAAAAATGGACAAAACATACAAGAAGATTCCTTCACTTCCAGGTAGGGACCAGTCATTTACAGTTTGGGGTTGTGCCATTTGTCGTCTTCACAGCCCCCCTGGTGCTCGCCTAATGCATGGCCACAGTTGCGGATCCCATGTGACTTCTAAGAGTAAGTTCTCTGCCTAGACATTTGACTTCTGGTCACCCCATTGATGGAGCAAAGCTATCTTGCTATTTAACTCTGCCTGTGTTTACAAGTCACAGTGAATGTAACCAAGTCCCAGATGGATCCCTTGCAGGATCTTATCCTCATAGGTTGTAATCTCAGTACTTGGAGAGGCTGCGGTGGTGCAGCGGTTAGCATTGTCACCTCACCTCACAGCAAGAGGTTTTGTGGTTTGATTCTTGGAGCACCTTCTCTTTGGAGTCTCCATGTCCTCCCTGTGGTTGAATGAGATGAGATTTAAAGACATGCAGGTAGGTGTGTGTGTGTGTGCCCCTTCTCTGAAGGTTGGGCTCCGGGCTGGCAACTCGACACCATAAAAACTCCACTGCCAATCAGTCTGCGGACCAGTGATCCTCTGTGGCAACCCGTAACTGGGAAGAGCCGAAAGACATTGCTTCGTAATCTCAATACTTACGGGTATTTGGCAGTTCCACAGGAAAGGACTTGCACCCTGATAATAGGTGGCTTTTCTTATTCAGCAAGGTCCACCATTAGGAGTTCATGTTCTCAAGGCTCTAGGTCTCATGCCGGCATCAATACTGTTGGTTCCCAGTGCCATCTTTAGAATGAGGATTCTGTATTGACCTTTTGGTCTAAATTGAGACCAGTCTTCCCAACAGTGTGTTCACCATGTCGGACTTTCTTGCACAGTGAAATGGAGCCTAACGTAGTGGTTGAACCCTGCTAGCATTTCCAGAGTGTTCCCCTTCACCAAGCCTATACCATTTGTAGTGATTACCACAGATGCATTTGCCCTGGGCTGGGATATAGTGTGGGCAAGATGGTTCAAGGCTCGTGGACTGTGGAGGAGGCCTTCTTACACATCAATGTCCTTAAGAGGCTTGCAGTTGTTTATGGATGAAATCTGTCTGGGTGCTGTTTTCGTGCAGTTTGACAACATGGTGGTTGTGTGGTAGTTGAACAAACAGGGGAGAACCCACACTTATGTCTTTGTGCAGAGAACCATTGAGAGCATGGGAATGGGCCCTTATAGCATTGTTTTGTCATTTGTGGATCGGGTGTTGGCCTTTGTCAAAGTTGTATAAGAAATGGGCTTTTGAGGAGTAATTAGCTCATTTGGTACCAGTTTTATTTTTTCAAAAGGGTTTCCAAACCCCATTCCTTTGTAGCTTACCTTCCATGCAAGGCCTTCCTCAAAAGGATTTTTCATTCTAGGCCTGCATTGAACAGACCAGCTCCAGCTTGCAACCTTTAACTTTGTGTTGAATGTCTGTCTGACTAGATCCCCTTAAGGAACTGGCTGCTGTAGTGGAGCTTCTTCTTTTGGAAGACTGCCTTTTTAGTAACCATTACTTCCACTAGAAGAGTTTGGAGATCCAGGCTCTCTTTTTTCTAAACATCTGCACATCACCTTTCAGCAACAACACACTATCACTTGGGACAAAGCCTGCTTTTGTGCCCAAAGTGACTACTCAAGACTAATTTGAGTCCAGATATCCACCTGCTACTAAACACTGTTAATAGTCTTGTCTTCTGGTAATGGGCGCTGGCTGGGTATAGCTATATATTTCGCCAGGTATCTGCCTTATTCTGAGGTAGTATCTTTGTGGTTAGGGGAGACCTCACCATGTTCAGCAGACAATTCTGCAAGGTTACTGTGTTTATTTAAAAAAAAAAAAAATTTCTTAAAAAAAAAATTTTTTTTTTTTTTTTTTTTGCAAGTTTGTGATAAAATAAATCTGTACTGAGTTGTCTTTATATCATGATCCTTTTGTTAGAATGCAGGGACACAAGTTAACTGGTATATCCTTGACATTTGTTTCTGTTGTATCATATTTACTGTCTGACCTTTAACATTACTTGTTTACTACTGTATATTCCTTCCTAGGTTAAAGCAGAGATTCACAGTTGCATAAGTCGTAACATGGAGGTTCTGCGGAGTCGGGAAGTTTGGCTGTTAGAACAGATTGATCTTCTCCAGCTGCTGAAAGAAGATGCAATGCAACAGCAACTGCAGCAGCTTCAGTGGGTGAGAGCTAATGTTTCTGTTGAAATGTGGTGTGCAGAACTTTTTTTGCAACCTGAGAACTGGAATATTTGTTCTGTTGTCTTTCAATGACTTTTTAAAGGCTGCTTCATTTATAGACAACTAGCAATATTTCACCTTTAATTTAATAAATCATGGGGTTTATTAATGCACAGTAATTGTATTTATATTTTCTCTTCCCTACCTCAATATGTTTAGCTGCTGGGACAGCTCGCTTGTCTTATCCATCAGCTTCAGCATCCCCATGATGAAAGCCTTGCTAAGCAAGTCACTGCCTGCCTTGAAAGGTAAGACGTAATTTTGGAGATGTCTTTCAGCACTGGAGGTTTTCTGATATGGTTTCTAATGCACAAATCTTTTGTTGGGTTGTCTTTCTTGCAAGCATATCCATACTTTTGGAGCACTTTGCAGATGCTTATTTCTTGCACCTGATTTTTTTTTTTCTTCACCATCGGCCAGCTTTTCTTCAAGTGGCTTTACAAAAGTGTCAGCAGATCTTCCCAACTGCAGAGCTTCATCTTCTGGCTTTCTCATTGTGGATCTAATAGTTTCCCACTCTTTTTGGAAATAACACTAACGTAGCTGCAGAAAACTTCAGATGTCCTGGGGATTACATTTGCAGTAGAGCTAACAGTTCGGTATCCTGCCAAGGATAGCCATAATGTCTGGCCCGTATACTGAAGCCTGGGTGCCTTCCTCTCATGCTGAATGTCTGATTTGTGAAGGTGCTAGGAGGTATATAAGAGGTATGGGTGCCAAATTACCTCAATTCTCTTGCCACCAGCCCATACACTAAACTCTCACATTAGTTTCAGTTTGGCAGACACACAGTCATGTCATTTCCTTTGCTTTTGGCAGGCAAGTGTATCCATTGGGGAGACCCTTCCTTTTTTCTATTTGTGACTAGAAATTTTGTTTGTAACCAGATGGGAAAATTATAGTGATAGGCAAGGCAAATTCCTTACAGGGACATTCACTCTATTTATTTTACTTGAGCTAGTCATTTGTCCCCCAAGTCCCTACATAGTAGGTTTTCATCTTTGAAAATGTATTTGAAGAATTGGACTCTAGGAGCTTTGCAAGATAAGATGGCTTCTGAGGCTTTTGCTATGATGTTCTTCGTGTTTCACTGTTGCAGTCATAACTGTAAGGGTATTCCTGCCGGCAGGCAGCCCGAGGTCAGCCAGAATTCCAAAGTCTGGGTCCGGCGTCGGCTGTACCAGCAAGTACCCTGACGTCAGAACGTAGAGGTATAAAGCTGACAGCCAACGCCATCTTCTTCAGTCTTTCTTGCCGTGCGGTGGAAAGCAGCTCGCAAGTTGTTGGTTGGCGGATTCCGGACAACGTACTTTGATTGTCGTCGGTCCGAAGTCGTCTTCTCTTCTCAAGCTAAGTACCCCATTGGGGAAACTTTTTTCTTGCTCCTCCGATGTCAGAAAAAGTTAATAATTGTATATTGTGTGGAAAACAAATACCTCATAAAGATTTCCACTCTTACTCTCTCCCTTGCTTGGGCCCTGATCACGATGTTTCTTGCTGACGGTTTTGTGCCAGGTTTTCTCGCACAATTAAGCGTAGGTACGATTGGGCCTTGAATTATTTCGGTAGACGGTTCAATTATAGGATGTCGTCGGATACTTTACCGACAACCGGAATTCACAAGAAACGCAAGGACAAGGATAGGCCTCCGAGGTCCAAACAGGATACTTTACAGCCGGAGCCAGCTTCAGGTTCGGCTGTCATCAGTGAGGCGCTTTTGCAGCCCCTGTCGTCAGCCACTTCGGAACCGATGGCCGACACGGACTCCCATGGGGAGCCAACTAGGCCTAGTACTTTAGCTGCTGCAGGACCTTCGGACGTCGCTCCTTCAGATGGGTCCGGAACCGCTGTGCAGGTACTGGCTTCTGAGGGGGGTTTCAGGCCTTCTCATATCACTATTACTAAAAAGGCAAAGTCAAAGACCCCTGTTAAGCCAAGGGTTTCTTCTCAAGCTTCTTCGGATTCAGCTCCCAAGACCCAGAAGCAATTATTAAAAATGGCTGAAGATTTGCTTACTATGATTAGAGGCTCTCATCCTCCTCCCGAAAAAAGGCCTAGGCAGGATATTCCTTTGGATTCCTCTGATCAGGCTTCTGTGTCTTCAGTCTCTTCCTCTGACCAGGATTACTGTTTTCCTCCCTATGAGGATTCTGATGCAGAGGATTCTATTCCCTCTGCCTCTCCCCCTGAAGTTTTTTTTTTGGGGAGACTTTGCATGAGATGAGAGAGCATTTCCATTGGGAAGGTCAGGATTATTCTGCTACTAAGAAGAGACTTAGCGAGTTTCTCCTTCTCCCTCAACACAGGCCTTTGGCTATTCCTCCTGTTCTTGATATTGTGGATGATGCTTTCTCTGAAGCTAACCTGAATCCTGATTCCTTTCCGCCTGCTCCTTCTAAGCCGGATAGATTTTACAGGGTCCCTGATTCCCATCAATTTTTGTATAAGAACCCTTCTGCAGATCCTGAAATTATTTCTCAGGGTTCTAAGGCTGCTAAGACCGCTTCATCTAAGAATCCTATTCCCTCTGAAAAGGATTCTCGTGCCTTGGACAGATGGGGTAAAAAGGTGTATACTTCTGCTACTCTTTCTATTAGGGCTTTAAATTGCCAGTTTCATATGTTCAAGTATCAGCAATTTCTTTTGTCTGTTTTAAAGCAAAGACTTTCTACTTTTCCTGCATGTGCAGAGGATAAGGAATTACAGGATGTATTGCATGCAACTGAACAAGTTGGCAAGCATAGTTTACATTGTGGTTTTGATGCCTTAGAGGCTTCTTGCAGGGCCGCAGCCTCTGGTACTGTTATCAGGAGACATGCTTGGCTTCGAGAACAGAATTTACCTGAGCAGGTTAAGGCTAAATTGTTGGATGCTCCTGTTCAGCATGATGTTTTGTTTGGGTCTAAGGCTGAGGAGGTTATTAAAAAGATGGAAGATAAAGCGAAATCTATGCAGACTGTTAAAGATTTCTTACAAGTTCAGCCTCCTAGATTTTCTAGAAATTGGCCCTCCAAAAATTGGTCTTTTCCCATGTCTGACAGGCCTCAAAGGGGAAGATATAGACGCTCCTGAGGTCGGGCTCAGGCCTTTTACAGGTCCAGACAATGGTCTGCTTCATCCCCTAGAAGGGGAGAAGACAGATCTCAATCACAAAGGAAGCAAACCCAATGACTCCCTCTGTTGGGCTACAGGTCCTCCTTGCCTGGAAGCCCCTCTCGGAGGAAAACTTTCTCTTTTCTACCAAAATTGGACACATTACCCAAGACAAATGGGTCTTAGACGTGATTTTAAGAGGTTACAAGTTCCACTTTCATACTCTACCAAGGTCTTTCGGTTGGCCAGATCTGCCAAAACATCAATGGTCAGAGGCCTTAAATCAAGTGGACGCTTTATTGGCCATGAGAGCTATAGAACCTGTTCCACTTTCAGAAATGGGAAAAGGTTTTTACTCAAGACTATTTCTGGTCCCAAGAAAACAAAACTCATGGAGACCTATTCTGGACCTTTCAGTATTGAACACCTATCTGGAAATTCCAAAATTCAAGATGCTTACTCTACAACAACTTCCGATGTGACATTGGACTTTGGGATGTGCAAGTAGGCTCCTTTATCAGGCAGGAACGCAGAAAATACCTAAGATTCAAGGCAGGTTTGAGGCATTTTCAATTCTCTGTACTGCCCTTTGGCTTATCTACTGCGCCCAGAGTCTTTACCAAATGCCTGGCTCCAGTAGTAGCTTATTGCAGACTCCAAGGGATTCAAATTTACCCCTATCTGGACGACTGCCTTATTCAGGCAGACAGCAAGGATCATCTTCTTCAACACCTGCAGTTTGTTCAACGTCTACTCCTTCTGGGATTTTCAGTGAACACAAAAAAGTCACATTTGATCCCCTCTCAGCAAATGATTTTTTTAGGAGCTCTTCTAAACACAAGCTCTCAAAGGGCCTTCCTCACTCCAGAAAAACAGTTACAACTGGCCTCAATTTTCAAGACCTTGGCTACTTTAACTCAGCTCACTGCAAGGAAATTCCTGCAGGCATTGGGCTACATGGCTTCTTGCATCCTGTTGATTCCAAATGCAAGGCTTCATATGAGAACTTCAATGGTACCGAAAGAGTGTATGGTCACAGCATTACCACAGTCTGGACACAACAATTCCACTGATTCCCTGCCTCCAAAAAGAATTCCTTTGGTGGTCCAGGGCTTGTGCTTTAAACGAAGGAAACCCTTTTCGTCTGCCTCAACCTTCTCAGATCATAACCACAGACGCTTCGGATTATGCTTGGGGAGCTCATTTTCTAGACATTTGCCAGCAAGGCTCTTGGACAGAGAAGCATCTTCCCTGGCACATCAACTTGAAGGAAATGTTGGCAGTCCAAAATGCTCTTCTAGCCTTCCAGAATCTCTTGCATCCAGGGCCTCTTCTGGTTCGTACAGACAACACCACAGTCATGTGGTACATAAACAAGCAAGGGGGCTCTCACTCTTACCCCCTCTGCAGACTAGCCATGAGTTTATGGGACACAGCTCTAAATCTGAATCTGCATCTTCAAGCTCAATTCATTCCAGGAAAACAGAATCTTTTAGCAGACAGCCTAAGCAGAAACTTGTCGGATCCTCACGAATGGATGCTGGACCCCAACTTGTTCAGCAGGATTACTGCAGTTTGGGGTTGTCCTCAGATCTGTCTGCATCCCATCTCAAGCATCAGTTGCCTCTCTTTTGCACCAGGTCCTTCCACAAAACAGCGTGGAAAGTGGATGCCCTGTCATTCAGCTGGAGGAATCTTTCAGGATATGCCTTCCCTCCTCTTCCTCTTCTGCCTCGGGTGTTACTGAAAATAAAACAGGACAAACCAAAGTTTATCATTCTGATAGCTCCAAATTGGCCAAGGCAGTTTTGGTATCCAACTTTGAAACACCTATTCTTGGAACCTCCATGAATTCTACCTCTGATACCTTCTCTCCTGTCCCAGCATCAGGGTCAGATGCTGCACTCTCAAATCAAGACTCTAGGTCTGGCAGCTAGGCTCGACAAGGGCCTTTGATTCCTTCTTCTCTTCCCAAACAAGTTTTGGATGTTCTTTTAGAAGCTAGGCGGCCTAGCACTAGAAAATCTTATGCTTCTAAATGGAAAAGATTTTGTATTTGGATGCAGGATCGAGGTTCAGATCCTCTCTTGCCTGATATTTCTTCCATTTTACTTTACCTCTCAGACCTTTTGCTTAAAGGCCTCTCTTTTTCCTCCATAAAAATCCATGCCTCTGCTATCTCAGCTCATTTCAACACTGATCCTCCCATTTTTTCTCACCAGCTGGTGAGACAGTTTTTGAGAGGAGCTAAAAATTTAAGACCTCCCAGAACTCCTCCTGTTCCTGCTTGGGATCTTAATTATGTCTTGGAGAAACTTACTTTGCCTCCTTTTGAGCCTGCTGCTGCTTCGGATATCAAGTTCTTATCCTGGAAAACAGCTATCTTATTAGCATTGACTTCTGCTAGAAGGGTTTCAGAGTTACAAGCTCTCATGGCTGTGGAACCATATCTCATCTTCCACCAAGATAGTTTCCCTGAGGACCAATCCTACATTTATGCCTAAGGTGATTTCAAAAGTGGCTCTAAATCAGGCTATTCACCTTCCTACCTTCTTCCCAAATCCTCTAAATAAAGGGGAAAGGATCTTGCATTCATTGGACGTGCACAGACAACTACGATTTTACCTGGACAAAACTAAAGATTTCAGGAAGTCTGATCAATTGCTCATCTCTTATGCCTCCAGTTCTCTAGGTAAGGCTATTTCTAAACAAACTATTTCCAAATGGATTGCTCATGGAATAAGGTTTTGTTACTCTCACCATGGGAAACAGATTCCAGGTATGGTTAGAAGTCATTCTACTAGAGCAGCCGCCACTTCAGCAGCTTTTCTCAGAGGAGTTCCTACCAAGGACATTTTGGAAGCTGCCACCTGGAGTTCAGTGCATACTTTTTCTAAGCACTATAATCTCCCTTTGTATTCTAAGTCTAGGGCAGCCTTTGCCTCTGCTGTTTTGCAGGGCCATATAGCTGCCCCTTCTGCATAACCTCCTCCCTCATTCACAGCTTTGGGATTCTACCCTACAGTTATGACTGCAACAGTGAAACACGAAGAACATAGTACAGTTGTGTACACCTACCATAAATGTAGATGTTAGAGTGTCTTCACTGTTGCAGTCGGTGTTTCCCTCCCACCAATCCCCTCTATTTTTCACTTGGTCTCTCTTCCATTCCCTTTGTGGTGTATTTGTGTTTCTATTTGGACACCTTTTGGTTTCTTTGTTGGGGGTTTCTGACATCTGGGGCAAGAAAGGCTGGAGAAGATGACGTCGGCTGTCAGCTTTATACCTCTACGTTTTGACGTCAGGGTACTTGCTGGTACAGCCGACGCCGGACCCAGACTTTGGAATTCTGGCTGACCTCGGGCTGCCTGCCGGCAGGAATACATACATTTATGGTAGGTGTACACAACTGTACTATGTCCTTCATTTGCCAAAAAAAGTTGTTTAACAGATGCACCTCAAGTCAACAGACCACCCAGGTTCCATGGTTGCTCCCTCTATTTTAACCCTGTCACAGGCCAGTATGGTGCAGCCCTCTCTCACGCCCTTGCTGACTGACGTAACATCTGCTTTCTGAAGGGGGGATTTTGTGTTGTTGTCTGAGGGACTTGAGGGTATGTCTCAATCTCATCGTGGGGAGGGGTAGGGTACCTTCCTCTTTTTGGTACGTTGGGACTCTGACCATTGTGTTTTGTGCAAGATGATGTCCCTGCAAAAGAACGTACCTCTTCACAATAGACTTCTAAGGACCTGCAAGAGAGTGGTATGACTTCTAGCAAGGGCTTTTCAAAGCCATTATGACACACAAGCTGCCATAGATGTTCTTCGTGCTTCAGTGTTGCAGTCATTACATTTGGGTAATCCTGCTGGCAGGTTGCCCTCAGCCGGCCTGAATTCCAAAGTCTTGGGTCCTACGATGGCTGCTGTCACCCCTTCCCTGACGTCTGGTCGTTGGGGGTATAAAAGAAGCAGCCAACGCAATTTTCTTCAGACTTTCTTGCAGTGTGGTTCCCGAAGCAGACGCAGTTCGCAAGTGCTGGTCGGCCGACTTCAGATCTGAAACTCAAATATGAAAATCTCAGAAGTCTTCAATAAAGCTAAGTACCCCATTGGGGAAACTTTCTTCTTGCTCCAGACCGATGTCAGAAAAAGTTAATTGTATTTCTTGTGGGAAGCAAATACCTCATAAGGATTTTCATTCTTACTGTATTCCTTGCCTAGGCCCTGATCACGTTACTGGTTGTTGGTTTTGTGCTCGATTTAACCAACGCATTAAGCATCGGTATGATTTTGCTTTAAACGTTTTTGGACGCCGGTTTAATTATCCTGAAATGTCGTCTGATAGCCATCCGACTACCGGAGTTTACAAAAAACGCAAAGAAAAGGATAGAGAAAAACAGAGGCCCAAAACCGACGACAAAGCTTCTCCTAAGCCGGTCACCAGTTCTCAGTGAGGTGCTTTCGCAGCCCCTGATGCCCCCTACTTTAGAGTCGCAGGCCACTGCCGACTCCCACTTGGAGTCTGCCATGCCGCTGGATACTCAAGGTATTGGAACCTCGGACACTAATCCCTCAAATGGGTCTGGAGCAGCAGGTACCTGCTTCTGAGTTGTATTCAGACCTAAACAACTTTACATTAAAACGACTTCAAAGGCAAAGACTAAAGCACCTTCTAAAGCAAGGAAACAAACTCAAGAGCCACGTGGACAGCTTCTATGCCCAAAAAACAGATGTTCAAAATGGCCAAAGACTTTATTACCTTTATCAGGGGTTCCCATCCCCTTCCTGATGAGAGGCCTAGGCAAGACACTGACTATGAATCTTCAGATCAGGTTTCTATTTCTTCTGATCAGGAATATTCCCCCCCCCCCTTTTATGAGGATTCTGATGCTGAAGAATCTGTACCTTCAGCATCTCCTCCTGAGGACTATTCCTTTGGGGAAACCTTGCATATCATGAGGGAGCATTTCCACTGGGAGAGCCAGGATTTTTCAGAATCTTAAAAAGGGGCTCAGGGATTTTCTTTTACTACCTCAGCATAGACCTCTAGCCATTCCACCAGTGTTAGACATTGTAAATGTGTTTTCGGAGTCTAGTCTGACCCCTGACTCCTTACCCCCAGCTCTTGTTTAGCTTGACAAATATTACAGGGTTCCTGACTCGCACAAACTTTTTAAAAACCCTGCTGCTGACCCAGAAACTATTTCACAGGGTCCAAAGTGAGTTAAGGCTTCCACTGCAAAAAACCCAACCCCATCTGACAGAGATTCAAGGGCACTGGATAGATGGGGGAAAAAGGTTTACACATCTATATATATATTTCTCGGAGGTACAGGCCAACACGGAAGGACTATGGCTGACAAAGTTCGCAGATGACTGAAAACTGGGTGCCATAATCGACTCTCCAGCCGACACAAGCATCCTCCAAAAGGGCCTCGTGGAAACAGACAACTGGTGCCAGAGCCATGGCCTCAAGCTAAACGCCAAAAAGTGTATAGTCATCCCCTTTGGCAAAAACAAAGTGCCCACAAATTACCACATAGGTGGTAATCCATTAAGTACAGAAGAAGTAATTAGGGACCTGGGGACCCAAGTTGATGGCAATCTCTCATTTGACAACCACGTGGCCAAAGTGGTTAGAAAAACATTTTATATAGCCCACCTAATTATGAAGGGATTCACATCAAGATCAGGAGAGGTCATCGTGCCTCTACTCATCCCTCATCAGGCCCATAATTGAGTACAATGCCCCACTTGGGATGTACCTTACCAGACACCTGCAGCAACTGGAAAGACCCCAAAAGTACCTCACCAAGAGGATCAAAGGGCTCAAACAGATGCCATATGCTGCCCGGTTAAAGAAACTCCAGCTCTACTCAGTGGCATACCGCCTGCTCAGAGGCAATCTGTGCCAGACATATAAAGCCATGTCCAACCCGGAATTAATGGACATGCTGCACCTCAGAAAATCCAAATCCCATCGAGCTACCCGTTTGAGAGACTTTAACCTCAGCACTGAAATAAATAGGATATGCTGGAGGGACAGATTCATAATCCAGAGGCTCCCTTCACTCTGGAATAAAATCCCAGTCCAGGTTGGGCAGAGTCCCTCATTTCCTCTCTTAAAGAGGAATCTTGATGAGTGGATGGGAGATCGTAGGTTTACCCCAGGTATCACTTCTGTGTCACTGTTAGACAGAGGCACAGTATACTAACCTCGAAAAAGGGCATAGCAAAATTAATTTCAAATGGGTGGCGAAAGCCAAACACACTCTGGCTAGGCTTATAAATGCTCTAGGGCAGATAGGTTCATACTAGGCTGTCTGCAACTTTGGCTAGAAGGGCCTTAAACTGTCAATTTCATATGCTTAAGTGTCAGCAACATGTCATGGGATTGCTTAAACAGAAAATGCTGTTAAATTCTGAATGTGCAGAAAAGGAAATACAGAATTTATTGTATGCAGCAGAACAAGTTGGAAAACGTACTTTGCAATGTGGTTTTGATTCTTTGGAGGTCTACTGCAGGGCCGCAGTTACGGGTTCTGTAATTAGGAGGCATGCTTGGTTAAAGGAACAAAATCTGCCTGATCACGTTAAAGTTAAATTATTAGATGCACCTTTACAGCATGATACTTTGTTTTGTATTAAGGCAGAAGAACACCAGAAGAGGTGTTAAAGAAAATGGAGGACAAAGTTAAATCTATGCAAACGGTCAAAGATTTTTTTACAAGTACAGCCACCTAGGTTTAGTAGACACTGGTCTACAAAAAATTTGTCCTTTCCTGTGTCAAACAGACCTCAAAGGGCAGATCCAGACGCCCTAGGGGCAGATCCCAGGCACAAGGTTCTTATAGGCCCAAGCAATGGGGTGCTTCTACCTCCAAAGCTGGAGAAGATAGATCAGAAACGTACAGAAAACAGTCCCAATGACTTCCCCCTGCCTTCACCAAGCACTTATCTTCTGGCAGCACCCTTAGGGGGGAAAATTAGCAGTTTTTGCTCAAAATTGGCACACCATAACCCAGGGCAAGTAGTGTCACAAGGCTACAATTTCCATTTCCATACTCTGCCAAAGGCAAACGGCTGGCCAGATCTGCCAAAAAATCAATGGGCAGAGGCACAAAAACAAGTCTCAACCCTCATGGACATGGGGTCCATTCAACAAGTACCAGAGCAAGAGCAGGGACAAGAATTTTACTCAAGACTGTTCTTGGTACCCAGAAAGGACAAGGCCTGGAGGCCGATAGTGGACCCATCTGTTCTGAACACTTTCCTGGATATTCCAAAATTCAAAATGTTGACTTTGCAGCAGCTTCTGCCATGCTGGGCAAGAATGCTTGGCTTGTGACTTTAGACCTAAAAGAGGCATACCTGCATGTTCCAGTCAGACAATCATGCAGAAGATACAGAAGATTCAAGGCTGGTTCAATGCATTACCAATTCTTTGCACTGCCCTTTGGCTTATCTACTGCGCCCAGGGTCTTTACAAAGTGCCTGGCACCAGTAATTGCATTCTGCAGACAAAGAGGAATACAAATGTATCCTTACTTGGACGACTGTCTCATTCAAGCAGAGAACAAGGACATTTTTCTTCAACATCTGGCGTTTGTGAAGAGACTTCTAACATGCCTAGGGTACACAGTCAACAAAAGAAATCAAAATTAGTGCCCTCACAAGAGATAACATTCCTGGGTGCAAGCTTGAATACAACTGTCCAGATGGCATATCTCACGCCAAACAAACAAAGGCAACTGACTACCTATTTCAAAATGTTGGCAACAAAGGCCCAGTTATCTGCAAGAAAAATTTTGCAGGCTTTAGGCTTCATGGCATCCTGCATCATACTAATTCCATATGCAAGACTGCATATGAGAACTTCAGTGGTACCTAAAAAGTGTTTGGACCCAACATTGCCACAGCCTGGAAACAGTCATTACTCTCATTCCTTGCCTGCAACAGGAGTTTCGATGGTGGGCAAAGGCTTGTCACCAGAACAAGGGACAGCCATTCACACTACCTCTAGCCAGGCAAACACTAACAACGGATGCATCAGACTATGCCTGGGGAGCCCACATGGCAGCAAGATGCATTCAGGGCACATGGTCCTCAAACCAAATGCATCTACATATCAATCAAAAATAGATGCAAGCTATTCAAAATGCCCTGACAGCCTTCAAGGACCTACTTCATCCGGGTCAACTACTGATGGACAACACCACGGCCATGTGGTATATAAACAAGCAGGGGGGCACACATTCTTACCCCCTTTGCAGACCAGCCATGACCTTGTGGGACAGCTTTGACTTACCAAGTACATCTGCAGGCACAATTCCTGCCAGGAAAGGAAAATACTCTGGCAGACTAAGCAGAAACCTCATGGATCCTCAGGAGTGGAAGCTGGATCCACAAGTCTTCAGCATAACAAGGAAATGGGGATGCCCAGGCATAGATCTATTTGCAACCCCTCTCAATTACCAACTAAAAAGATTCTGCACAAGGACTCGTCACAGACCAGCATGGAAAGTGGACACCTTTCCTCCACTGCCTCTACTCCCCAATGTGCTCCTAAAGGTCAGACAGGAGAAGCCAAAGATGATACTGATTGCCCCAGACTGGCCACGCTAGTACTGGTATCCAATACTAAGCATATCTCTATACCCAGCTTGGACCTTACTTCAGATACCTCGACTACTGTCCCAGCAAAACAATCAGATCACGCACAGCCAACTCAGGACATTAAACTTGGCAGCATGGCGGATAATGTAGTCGCACAAAAAAAGGCCTCTCAGTAAAGCTGTGATTGATGTCATTCTGGAAGCCAGAAGGCTTAGTACTAGAAAGTCTTATGCTGGAAAATGGAAGAGTTCCTGTGCCTGGAACCAGACACGAGGAACTGATACAGCGGTACCAAATATTCCTCAGATTTTGCAATACTTAACTGAGATGCTGGACAAAGGCCCATCTTTTTCATCAATTAAAATTCATGCCTCTGCCGTTTCGACTCATTACAATACAGAGCCACCACTTTTTTCTCACCCTTTATTAAGGCAGTACCTTAGAGGAGCCAAAAATTTAAGGCCCCCCAAGGAGACTGCCAATACCTGCATGGGACCTCAACAACTATGTCTTGGAAAAGCTCACCCTGCCTCCTTTTGAGCCAGCTGCTACTGCTGATATGAAGTTTTTTTCTTTGAAAACCGCTATGCTCTTAGCAATTACTTCTGCAAGATGAGTTTCAGAGCTACAGGTGCTCATGGCACAGCCATAATTTTTCATCCAGGCATGGTCTCCCTGAGGACAAACCCAACATTTATGCCTGTAGTAGTATCCAGTGTGGCTCGTAACCAAGCCATCCATCTGCCACCCTTTTACCCATATCCATAGAACAAGGGGGAGAGAATTCTGCATTCTTTGGCCGTACACAGCTTAGATTCTACTTGGATAGAACCAAAGCTTTCAGGAAGACAGAACAATTACTAGTAGCATATGCTGCAGGATCACAAGGAAAGCCCATCTCAAAGCAGACTATTTCTAAGTGGTTAGGCCACTGCATTCATTTTTGCCACTTACACCATGACAAGCCAGTGCCTAAAGGCATTAGGCCTCTTTCCACCAGAGCTGCAGCCACCTCAGCAGCCTTTCTCAGGGGAGTACCAACCACAGACGTTTTAGAGGCGGCTACTTGGGAGTTCAGTGCACACCTTTACAAAGCATTATCTGCCACTGTACTCTAAATCCAGGGCAGGCTTTGCCACTGCAGTTCTGCAGGGCCTCATAGCCGCTCCTACTGCTGTCTAGTTCCAGCCTTCCAACCATATCTTTGGGACTCTCCCCAAATTAATGACTGCAACAGTGAAACACGAAGAACATAGTACAGTTGTGTACACTTACCATAAATGTAGATGTTCGAGTGTATTCACTGTTTCACTCCAGGTTACCCACCCGCCTTCCCCCTTTTTTCTTTTGGATCTCATCTTTCCTTCTCTGATTTATACTACCTGTGTGGTGTATTTGCTTATAGATGAAGGTAAAATTTATGTTGGTGTATTTCTGAATATATACAGAAATACACAACATAAATTTTACCTTCATCTATAAGCAAATACACCATACAGGTAGTATAAATCAGAGAAGGAAAGATGAGATCCAAAAGAAAAAAGGGGGAAGGCAGGTCAGTAACCTGGACTGCAACAGTGAATACACTCTAACATCTACATTTATGGTAAGTGTACACAACTGTACTTTCTTCCTACTGTTTCTGCTCTTCCTGAGTCCTAGAGATTCCTAATCAGTGAATGAGTATTCTGAATCTGGTGTAGGCTTTTTAGCAGTGTCTGTCCTGAAAATAATTGTAATATAGCCTTTAATAAATATAGCAGAGAAATATATAATTCTGCCACCTTAACCTTTCATGCCATAAGCTTTCTGGATCTGCTTCTCCAGATCTCTCAAACATTTTTCAAGACCTTGATAAGATTATGTAATATTTCAAATCTTCCCATCTACTTTGCCAAAGTTTGAGGAACTGTTTTTTAAGCTGGCCTGTCTCTCTTTTTTTTTTTTTTTTTTTTTTTTTTCAGAAAGAGCAAAAACCCTCAAGTTAAAGGTGCAATAAAAAAAAAAGTAATCCAGTTAAAGATTCCAAGGGCTGTAACCATCCCTTTCTTGACGAGCTAGATTCTGGTTGTCCTCCCTGCCTTGCTGTCCTCCCCATCTCAGCCAGTCTTCATTCCTCTTTTCCCAAAACGTCTCTTTCTGTTCCACTTTGGGAATAAGTAACCGACAGCTTGTTCCTTTCGGTCATCGGGGGGGGGGGGTAACATTTTTGGATTACTCCTCCAGATCGCTCAGGATTTTTCTGCCTCCTCAAAACCAGGTCTCTCTAATCCTCTTCTCTTACGGCACCTGTCTTCTCAGGAAGCAGTAGTGTGGGTTCCTCCTCATCAGTTAGGGAAGGATTTTTTATTCTAGAATTTTTCTGGCTCCCGGAAAGGAGGGCAATTTGCATACCCTTTTTAAAAATTCCAGGTTTCATTCCATTGATACTTCACAGGCTCATCAGGTTAACATTAGATCAGGCTCATCTGGTAACATTGGATTTAAAGGATGCTTACCTTAATTTTCACATATATCCATACTGCAAGAAATTCTAATGATTCTCTCTAATTATTTCACTTGTCAGTTTTCTGCTTTTATCCTTTCATCTTTCCACTGCCGTAGAGGAAGTCACAAAATACATTTCTCCTGTTGTCACCTTTTGCAGACTTTTTCCTTTTGTTTGTATGATCTTAAGGCTCCTTTTAAGGGGAAATTATGCTGAAGGACTTCCACTTCACAGTGCACCTCCTCCACTTTGTGGTATTCACTTCAAACGTCAAAGTCTGACCCTTTCCCAGGATTTGGTTTTCCTGAGATGCACACTCTATACTCAGTCTGATGGGTTTCCTTTTTCCAGTTAAAGTTCAGTTCCTGTCAGAGTATCTTCAGTCTGTTCTACCCTTTGATCCTGACCTCTGAAAGAGATTGTGATAGCATTGACAAGTTCCTATGATACCATTTGCCAGAATCCACATGAGGAAGATTCAGTGGTATCTCAAGCAGTTTGGACTCCACATTGCCACTCTTTAGACTTCCGAATTCCTTTTGCCCTTCATCAAGAAGGACTGTTGTGGGTCATCAGCCTGTTATACTCAATCTAGGATTTCCCCTTCTGGTCCCTAACCCATGTGTCAGAAGCTATACACAAATGCATCCAGTCTAGCAAGGAGAATGTTCCAAGAATACGGTGCAGGGTGTTTGGTCAGTCAGAGACAGTAAGGGCCACATAAATGTCAAAGAAGTGAAGGCCGTCATCCTAGCACTTCAGTCCTTCATCCACCTTTTAGACTCCACCAAATCTACATTGACAAGCACCTTAGTCAAGTGGTATATAAACAGATGGGGAGGGCACAAAGACCTATCATCTCTACACTTTAGCCATGGTTGTTTGGCGTATTGCCGTTCAGGTAGTGTACATTAGTGGCAGATTGCTTGAGCAGATCCTGAGTGGGCTGTTAAAAGTGGATGTTGGGTAGTGTCCAGAAAGTCCTTTTATCAGTGGGGTGCTCCTAAAATCTTTTTTTTCCCCACACTCAAAGGCAGCTCAGGTTACTGTATTCCAGGATACCATGTCAAGAAGCGTGGAAGACTAATGCCATGCTCTTCTTGTGAAAGGGGAAATTATTTTATGCATCCCCCTTTCCTCTGATTCCCAAAGTTCTTTTCAAAGTCTAGTAGGGCAGGCCCAAAATCTTGCTGGTGACTCACTTTTGATCCAGATGTCATTGGTTGCCCCTGGTTAGGTGAAAAGATAGGGGGGGTGCAAACATCACAAGCTGCCTCACAGGATGGACTTGCTCGCTCAACAAAAGGGCCGTCTAATTTATCCAAATCTGCAGGATCTAAGCTTAATTGTTTGGATGATGGGATTTTAATTCCATTCAGGCACCTATTACTAGAAGACGTATGTGACTAACTTTTTTTTATAGAAGGCTAGAAAACTACTACAAAAAGATCTTGTTTCCAAGTGGAAGAGCTTTTCATTTTGGTGCTACAAGAAAACAGGACCATTATCAAACAGAGGTATCCCTGACATTCTGCCTTATTTGTGTGAGCTGTTCAATTCCGGATTGTCATTTTCTTCTACGAAAGCACATTTGTCAGCCATTTGTCAGTCTGCCCTTAGATGCACCACTTTGAAAGGCATCCTACATATTAAACCACCAAGAGCAGCTGTCCAACCTCTTTAGGCTCTAAACTGTTTTAGGAAAACACTCACCCTTGTTCCTTTTGAACCTACTTCTTTCTCTTTGCTAAATTCTGCACTTTGGAAGACTGTTGTGCTTGTAGCACTGACTTCAGCAAAGAAGGGTAATCAGAGCTGTAGACATTAAAGGTCTCTCCACATTTCCTCATCTTCCAAAAGGATATGATAACCCTTAGTAGCAACCCTTACTTTATGCCTTAGGTGGTCACTGAAGTTTTCTTGAATCAGCTGATCAACCTTCCTACCGGTTTCCAATCTCAAAGGAGACCTTGGCACTCCTTGGTTGTTCATAGGCAACTAAAAATGTACCTAGATTAAAACCAAGGACATTAGAATGTCTGTTCAGCTGTCTCCTTTCAGAACAAGACACTAGACCTTCCAGTTTCTAAACATTGGAAATCCAGTTTTCCATAAAAAAAAAAAAAAAAAAAAAAAAACCTACTCCGTGGTCTGGTTACTGCCCATTCCATGAAAGCAGTTGCATCCTGTGGTGCCTTCTTCAAAGGTCTAGATTCTGAAACCACCCTAGAAGTAACTGCTTGGTCTTTCAATCACACCGTAAAACATTATACGATTTTGTTTTCTCTAGGGTAAGTGGGTTTTGCTAGATCGATCCTTCAAGGAATTCTAGAAGCTAGCTGTGCATCACTATATTCCACTCCATTTAGATTGCTTTTGGAATTTTCCAGTTAGTAATGCTGCAACATTGATCCAAGAAAGAAAATAGTAGTACATAGTACAGGTGTGTAAGAACTCAACATAACAGTAGATGTCTTGTCTGATCACTGTTGCAGTATTGCATCCCATCCTCCTCTGCCTTTGTTGTTGGCTGAAGTAGGCAGTTGCATCCCCCACTTTATTTGACATGTAATTTTTGTAAATGCCTAATTCTGCACTATGGCAATAAAATCCTGATGCAGTTTGTCCCTGTAAGTCCCTTTTATACCTCCTAGCACCTTTGGACTTGGGTCGTATGGCAGAGATGTATGGTACAAGATGAAAGCGCCTAGTCTTTGATATGCTGTTCTTGGCAGGATACCCAGTTGTCTGATCACTATTGTAGTATTTCTAACGTACTGCTACAGTAAGGTATTTCATAACTGTGCTTTCTACTTTGTTTGGTTCTTTTAATTGTTATCCTTTCCTAGGAGTTCATAGGAAGAGAGGATGTGTGTGTGTGTGTGTGTGTGTGTGTGTGTGTGTGTGTGTGTGTGTGTGTGTGTGTGTGTGTGTGTGTGTGTGTGTGTGTGTGTGTGTGTGTGTGTGTGTGTGTGTGTGTGTGTGTGTGTGTGTGTGTGTGTGTGTGTGTGTGTGCATGATTGTATGCCATCAGCATTTATCACAGTAAGTATACTGCTGCCTGCCTAGCTGATTTTGAAGAAGACTTTAAGGTTTGTGTCTTGTATATTTCACTGACCCTCTTTTTGAGAACCTGTTTTAAGAAATGATGGAAGTACTTTTGGTGGCTTATTTTCACCATTCACATAGTGTGAAAGCAAGTACTCCGGGCCTTACTGTAGTCACTAATTTGAGATATTGCCAGATGGAGGAAGGTAATGGTCTTCTGTGGAACCGCAGTTGTGCTGAATTGCTGCTTCTCAGTTGGGGGAACTAATTTTCTCGGCAGAGAAGTGTCTGGTTAATATTTCGAAGCCTATTGGTAAGTGGGCTCTCTTTAGTACTAATGATAAAGGATGTGTTTTTAATACAGCTGGGAGAACCTTTTCTTTATTTCTTTGTCACAAAAAGTTAAAATATTGCAGACCCCACACCTCAAAATGTGCACTGAGGAGGAGTCACATTTAGTGGTTCCATCCTCTTGAGTGTTCCAAAACAACTGTTTTGCAAGATGTTTTCAGATAGTTTCCTTTGTAAGTCGGAGGAATTTAGATGTACTTTTTTATAGGTACTAAAAAATTCTATGGCTCAAGGCAAGTGATATCATTAGTTTTCATTTCAACCATTTGATCTTTATTCACGCCCAAGGGACTTGTAGTGCCTTGCAGTAGTAACAGACGGCTGTTTCCAAATCTTTTCTTACTTGGACAGTTGGCTTTTAGCCTGTTCTTTTCCCCAGCAGCCGAGTAAGCAAGACGCACTGGTGTCAAGTAAATATGGTGTAACAATGTGAGGTATTGCAAGGTATGCCAGGAGAAGTGGGGCAGTGGATGTGTAACATATGCCAGCATAACGAGCTGGAGTTTTGTAAAATATATTATGTCATTTGTATATCAAACTGTTTTGAACAGGTGCTTGTGAAAAGATATTTGTAGAGTTGCTTGTGTTAAGAAATGCACTTGAATGTCACACTATATTATAACTATTGAAATTAATATAATGTAATATACAGTATATTACTATGTTGTAATGTACAATACTGGAAGAGAAGAGGTTAATCTCAGTCCAGAGAACTTTGAAAAATGGTTTGAAATTAAATTACCTGGTAAGCTATAAAGAATTATACCTTAAAGTTCTGAATCCAGACCTAGACAAAATGTTTGGGAAAACAAGGACTAGGAATCCAGCCGTATTGTCTCTAGCAGGTAACTAATTGCTACCCTGGAAGGGTCGAAGTGTTGAATTGGTTTTATGACTTCCAGAAGCTACAACAGATCTTAGCAAAGCACTGTGTGAATTATTGACACCTGCCAGATTTTGATTCATTTGCAAGGAAGGGGTAATTATTGACACCTGCCAGATTTTGGTTCATTTGCCAGGAGGGGGGGGGAAGGTAGTATGGGAACCAGAGCCAGATGACCAGATGTGTGTGATGTCATTGTATAAGCCAGGTCTGTAATGCTATTTTAATACTAGATGAGACAGAAATTTCAGAGTAGTCTGTTTTTGGAACCTGACAAAGGTCTCCTCACCTACTTAATCTTTCCTTGCTCTAGTAAGTGACCAGGGAGTAATGCTTTCGATCAGTCAGGAAAATATAGTGAGATTAGCCGAGTATTGTTTTTCTGTAGCTGTTTGAAACTGTCCAACTGTTATTTTTAATATCTGCTATGATTGAAACTGTGGTGTTTATTGTACATAGATATTTAGTATCTTCATATTCTTTTATTTATTAATATATTTAAACTTTTCATTGTGGCTAGTCCTTTAGAGAACATTTTAAACTTTTGAGAGTACTTGTATCTATTTGGTGACTCTGTGGCCACTCCTGAAAGCCTTACTGTATTAGTCAAACACTACCATTGATATTAATATTAATTTCACTAGGTATAATGGAGTACTGTAAGAGTCTGAGTAGCTGGCTTTAGTGTCTCGTGGTAGTGTAACTACCTTATAGTCTGGGCAGAGGGGGGCATAACTTGTAAATCTCTGCCAGCCTTTGTGTGTGTGTACGTGCAAATCAAATCTCCCAAAAATGTGCATCAGCTACTTGGAGCAGGGACACAGAACACTGGATTCACAAGAGAGTGCTGGAGGACATGGCTTGGAAACTTAGCTGAGGACTGAACTCTACTGCCAGTGAGAAGCGTAGAGAGAGAGAGAAACCAGCCCCTGGACTGAGTTTGTTCCTTGTGTGCTCTTAAGGGAAATTGTGCTCGATGCAGAGAACTGCATCTAGCAATACTGTGCATCTATTTTTATTCTGAGTGAACGTTGCTCTCCAGTGTCAGTGGTGAGGATTCGGGCTCCTTGATTACTGGCCAATAGGAGGGGGACATCCGGTGATGTGGATATTAATTGATCTCCTGTAGCCAGTTGTCACTGAAGGTGGGTATACTCTCATCAGCCACAAGGTAAACATAATTTCATTTTCACAACAGTTTAACAGTTTTTATTTTTTGTTGGTGTAGTTTAGTCAGGAAAAGCAGGCAAAGATGTTGGCAGAGGATTATGGCAAGCTGACAAAGAACCAGTTGACCAAGGTGTGTGAACCCAAATGACTGGTGCATCATGCCAACCTGACTAAAGAGGAAATGTTTTCAGCCTTTATCGCAGACCAGACCAGCAACTAGGGGGGTAACCAGCCCGGTGATCTGAATTTTCAGCCCTCAGAAATAGGACAGTTTACCTTTTCCTCTGAGGATGTAACAATCCATTTGTAGGTAGAAACTTGAACCGGAGGCCAAACGTTAGGCATTAGAATCACCAGAGAGACTGCAGCAGGTAAAAAAGATGGAATTAGAATCAGCAGAGAGATTGTGGCATTTGGAGGCCGAAGAAAATGACTGTGGTGTTTGGAGGCTGAGGAAAGTGAAAAGCAGCATCAACATGAAGATGCTGTCTCCGCGATGGGAACATGGAGGTAATGGGGAAGGGAATAACTGAACCCCAGAAGCAGTCACAGTAAATTTCTTCTACAGTTTACAGAGGGTGATAATTCTGATAGTTTTATGTATTTGAAGAGCATGTGAACAGTATAATGTTGACCAAGGGTTCTTGACCCCCCCCCCTTCCTCCATGGTAAAGGTGTAACTGCTGTTTCTAAATTGTGTGATATTGATTGTTTAAACTATGGTAGAGTAAAACTGTTTTACTAGACTGTTTTAACACCTGAAACTTACAGAAAAAAGTTTTGAGAGTATAGACCCAAGGCAGATGAAAGTATATGTGATTTATATTGCTGAGTTAAGCACTTATTTCATAGGTGGATGGGTGGCTGTCAGGGCACCACTTTTGAAGGGCTGGCAGACCTTTTGGTGAGAGAACAAGCCCCTAGCATTTTGCCCGAGGGCATGAGGCTCTGGTTGGCAGACCAGGAGTGTAACTCTGCAGATGAGCTGGGGGTAAAGGGGGATCTCTACTTGGCAAGCAGGGCATCATTGCACAAGAAGTGTATACCCAGTGCTGCACCTAGATTTAAGGGAACCCATGGTGGGCAGCTTAAACCACTCCAACAGATTCCACCAGTAACAGGAGAAGCCACTAGTTCAGGTACATGGCCAGGATCGAAGGTTCGATGTTTTAAATGTAACCAATGGGGTCACATGTCCTGTAGATGTCTATGGAAGCAAGGTGAGTAACAATATGCCAGCAGTAAGTTATCTGAGACAACAGGGTACCAAACTTTCACCAGAGTTTATAGCCTATCTTAGTAAATGGAAAAAAGGCCACTGCCAAGAAAGAGAGAGAGCCTCTGACATTACCATTATTAGAAGCCTGCAGTGGTTAGAGGAGCAGTGCTTGCTTGGGCAGTCCACTCCAGTCAGAGCTTTAGGATGGACCCCATTCCAAATGCCTTTGGCCAGGGTTCACCTTGACTGGGTGGGTGGAAAAGGAAGCGAGCAATTAGATATGTTTAAGGATATCCCTGCAGATGTCTAGATAGGGAATGATTTTGATAATGCAGCACTTTGTGCACATGCAGTTACACACAGTCAGGCTTGGAGACAGGCATGTGGGTCTGGTAGCCTGGGCAAGACCCAGACAGACCCCACACCTGAAACAAGGGCTGGTGAGGTGGCTATTTAAGGGAGGGAGCTCCCTTGTAGCAGTGAGCTTGAAGATTAGCAACAGCTGCTGGTAGTTACTGATGTTCCCGTGGACAGAGTGACTTCAAGGGCAGAGGTGAGTGGTAGTACCCAGGCTGATATTGAGGCACTGGTGTCAGAGTATACCAGGCTTCCTGTGGACAGGGAGCTGGGAAGGATCACAAAGGGAGGGTTGAGACATGCTCAGCTGTTGGACCCTATATTATGAAGCTTGAGGGAGGTAACTAAGGAGGTGCCGGATTCTCAAGGAGAAAAGGAGTATGTATACTAGAACAAAGGGTTACTGTATAGAGTGGACCCCTGAAGTAAGCCTAGAGGGTGAGGTAATGTAGCCAGAGCCTACCATCGGGCACTTCTAGCCATAGTCCATGACATTCTTTTTGCAGGTCACGTGGGCATAAAGCATGCCAAGAGATGTATTATGCAAAACTTTTTATTGACCTGGGATTGTGCCTTTGATGCCTTTGTCTGTGATTTGAGAAGCCGTTTCAGAGGGTAGATATGGATATTGTGGGGCCTGAGTACCTGAAGTTCCACAGGGAAGAAGGATATCCTAGTGGTGGTAGATTATGCTACTAGATACCCTGACGTGGGGGCTTTGTCCTCCATTAAGGCAGAGAAAGTGGCAAATGCTTTATTAAAGATTTTTAGCAGGGTAGGTTTTCCGAGAGAAATACTGACCGTTTCCAATTTCATGTCAGACCTACTGGCCTGTTTGTGGGAGTAGTGTGGGATGAAGCACCTAAAAACCACCCCCCCTACAATCACCAGACTAATGGTCTTGGCGAGAGGTTAAACTCTGCACTAAAGACCATGCTACAGGCATTTGCAGAACAGTTTGAGAGTGTGGGACAGAGAGATTTGTTTGCATACAGAGAGGTACCCTAGGATTCCACAGGTTTCTCCCTTTGACTTGTGTGGCATAGGGTGAGGGGGCCTTTAGATTTGATTTGTGGTGAGTGGGAAGGTTGGTGTGAATCCCACAAGGAGCCTATCATAGCCTACTTTCTGAATTTCAGGACAAGGCTTAGGGAGCTCATGGGCTTGGCCCCAGAGATCTTGTCGGGAGCCCAAGAGCAGAAAATGGTCTGGTATGACAGGAATGCTTAAGTCTGAGAGTATGCTGTGGGGCAGCAGGTTATGGTTCTCATTCCTGTCAAAGTAAGCTGCAGGCAGCCTGGGCAGGACCCTTCAAAGTGGTAAGGAAGGTCAGTGATGACTACATGGTAGAACTGCTAGGCTGGAGGCAGGGGCACAAATTATACCATGTTGATATGGTGAAGCCTTACAGTGATAGGGAGGCCTTGGTGCTGAGTATTTGCAGTGGATGGCAGGAGGAGTCTGAGGGGACTCTGGCTACACCGAGCCAGCCAGCAAAATGCAGAGTTACTAACGTGGAGGCCAGGGCTGCAGGCATATGACATGACAGTGCAGCACCATAATGAGGTCTGCAATGCCAGTGCAGATGGGATTTCAAGATACTAGTTGGAGTCTTCAAAGGGGGGAAAAGATGTGAGGTATTGCCAGCTATGCCAGGAGAAGTAGGGCAGTGGATGTGTAGCATATGCCACCATGGCTAGCTGGAGTTTTGTGAAGTATATTGTATGTCATTTATATATCAAACTGATTTTCAGCACAAGCACCTGTACAAATTTATTTGTAAAGTTGTTTGGGTTAGAAATGTACCAACAGTGTGCTGCTGGACAGAAAAAGAAATGTCGTAGAGTCTGACATACAAGTGTAACTGTTGAAATTAATGTATTGTAACAGAGGTTACTGGAACAAAGGGTTCTGGAGGACTTTGCTTGGACACTCGATTGAGGACTCGACTCCTACAGCTGTCAATCAGGAGTCTTATTGGGGGAATGGAGAGAGAGAAAAAACATTTCCTGGACTTTGTGTGTTCCCTGTGTGCTCTTATGGGAAATTGTGCTTGATGCAGAGAGCTGCATCTGGAAATACTGTGTTCCTCTATTTTTATTCCAAGTGAACATCCCTATCCAGTGACACTAGTGAGGATTCATGCTCCTTGATTACAGGCCCAGAGGAGAGGACGTCACATATGGCAAATTTTATTTGTTCCTTCGCAGATGCTAGAATTTATTGGGCTTAAGGTGGATATTCTCTGAAAGGCATTTTTGTTCGCGAGACTTATCTTGCGGTGGGTTGCTTTGCATCATCTGTTTTTGCAGCTTCTACGGTGTGCTTCAGAAGATCTGGTTTTGTATGCTGTAGAGCAGTTGGAAACTTATTTCCATATATGTGGTTTTGTGTAGATCACTGTAGTAGATGCAGGTGGGTGTGCACTGACCAGTTTTACTTCCCTTGTTCTGTGGACATTGTAGTGAATGCTGGCTCCACCCCATTGATGGGACTTGCTTTTCAGATAATTTACGTTCAGTCCATTTCACCATCACCTAATTTTTGTGCAACGGGTGTTTGTTTCATTTGTTTCTGTGGTGTAGAGTTCAGAGTAGCTCAGTCCGGATCCAGCACCAGATCTAGAAAAAAAAAACTGCTAGTAATAGCAGCTTCATTGGGATAATTCATTTGATTTTTCATTTTGATATTCACTTAACTAGTACAGAAGTTTAGATGGTCTAATGCAGGTCTACCTTTTCAGTTGGCTCAGACTTCTGCCAGGATGGAGTATTCCTATTTTCACAGAAAGCACCGTAAAATAGAACACCTTTATAGTGAACCCATCAGAAGCAAAAGTATCTTCAGGAAAGACTTTTGAGGAGTAGATGTTTGCTGTGTCTGACTGATGTATGTTCATTGCTCTGGTTATAGACTCCATCTGGCTCCTTGGTAAGTGGCTATGACATCAGGCTGCAGCACATCCTACCTGTCGTCTTCCTTTGTGGCAGAGATATCATAATTGGATGCAGCAGTCACACTGGTGGCAGACTCATCATATGGATTGAATACTAGCTTTGACTAGGAAGCAGGAGAGGCCCCTTTCCACTGACTTATTACATGAGGGTCATTCAGGAGATTAGTTGTCAGCTCATTTATTCCACCAGGAGTGCACATATGGCCAAAGTGACTGCCTTCCTCCCTCATTCGCACATTTACCCACTTTGTGTCCATCACTTCTCCGGCTTCACAAACTCCTATACCTGTAGCATCTTGGGCCTCTCATTCCCAACAGTAGGATACTGCCCTGCAGGATTATGACACAAACTGGTAGAGAAGATTTTTCTGACTTCAGCAGAGCTCATGAAACCGTGGCAGACACCATCCAGCTGTCTACTTCAGAAACCCAGCCTTTCAGAAGTAAAACGACCTTAAGAGTCTAATTTCATTTAGCATATACTACAGACCTATTTTCTTCATGGATATGATCAGATAAGGATGCAATAGCATCAGGTCAGGTTTTTTTTTTCCTGAAGATGTGTTTTTTGGAAAGAGAGGGAATGTTTTTAAATGGGATTCGGAAGGGAGTGTATAGGACCAAAAATAAATCTCAGGACTTTGAAGTTGAACCTAATCCTTCCAATGTGCCTTTTGATTTTGAGGCCTTTGCAGATATATTTTTGGCTGCATCCCTGAAAGCTGGATTCCCAACCACCACCTCTAAAAAGCCTGATGTATTTTAACAGGGATCAGTGAACCATATGATGGCTCTGGCCATAGTGTTCCTATATGCAGTATGTGGATCCAGGTTGGCACCGGCCCATCACCCTTCCAGATAGGAAGAACGGGTACTTAACTCTTGAGTTTCATACCTCTACTACCTTTTCCTCTGAGGCTATGTACTGCTGTATGGCTAAATATCAGGTGCAGATTCTTGGAACATTTGGCAAGTAACAGTCCTGAGGAGACTGAAGACAAATTAACCAGACTTGCCTATACCACTCAAAGGGAGAGCAGACCTGGTCAGATGAGAGTATGATGTAGCTGCAGGAACTAGGGTAGCAGCCCCAGGGGCACTTATTAAAAGTACATGGCTGAAGATCTAAACTCTGCCAGACACTGTTGAACGGCAGCTCCTTACTGCTGCTTTGGATGAGTCCGTGCCGTATTCCCCCCCCTACACAGGATATTTTCTAGAAACCTGAAAGAAAAAAACTGATTTGATTCTCTATTGAGAAATATGAGATGAAAAATTCAGGGCAATCAAAGGGACGAATCAAGGAGGCATGGAATTGCCTGTTTTTGGTCTGACAGTTATCCCTCTGAAGAGCTAGTTCCCAGAATAATTGCTAAACCTTGTGAAAGAAGCCAGGAAGCCTCCATATTAAGAAGTTCTGTTTGTCCAAGTGATGGAGATTGTTTACTACAACAGGGTTAACAAGGACCCCAGCTGTGCAGGTAATGTTACAGATCACTGACCTTTTGTCATGTCTCTTAAGTGATGCTCCTCCTCTGGCTAAGTGGAAGAGAATCCTCTGTGTGGTGCCACAGTAGTAACCAGGACACCAGCTATGCAGGAAAAGTTACTGGTGTTTTTCCTTTTATCATACTTATGAAGGAGTCAGTTTGTTTTTTATTTATTTTTTGTCTGATGTGCATATGTATGCAAATGTCAGCTTGTTTTCCCATGGGCTCCCATCTGGTACACTGCTGTTTGGTTAGTTTTCACCAAGGAGGGCTGCCTCTCTTCCCAGTCCTTGGTATCTCCATTCTTGTATCTGAGAAGCTTTCACTAGATCTGTTTCGATCCATAGGCTTCTACTACTGTGAAGTTTGTTCTAATGGTCTGTTAGCTTAGTCAGAAGTATCTCAAAATTCTAAGCTCAAGTGCATGGTACCCATTGCGGTGTTTAAAAGAACAGGGTTCAGTTTTCACACCAACCTTTTATTCATACCAAAGTTGTTTTGTTAGGTGTTTGATCAAAGGATGGAAACAAAAGTAGAGAATTCTGTATCTTTGGATATCTATGGGCAACCCTACTGTTGTATGGGTGGAACCAGGGAATCTAGGAAAACTGATGCATCATTTCCTTTGTTCCAGTAAAAACTGAGCAGACCAGTGGTCAAGCAGATTTTAAATAGGCAAAGTGTAATGATGTACACAACCTATGACATGTTTAGTATAATTGGCTTCTAAAATTATCAGTGTAATGTCCTACATGCTGCCTCGCAGAGATGTCCATTTTTAAAATATCAAACACAACTGATCCAATCTGCTAGGGAAAATTGCCTTAAAAACACTGTTAAGCACCATATAAGGTTGATGAGGGCTTTCGTTCCTTTGTTCTGTGTAATGGAACTGCATCAGCTGACATCGTATTTCAAACTTTCCTCTTAATGCAAGTAAGGGACCAATCAAAATTCTTTCTTACTTAAACAGTTAATACACATTTTTGCAATTACTATAATAAAGCATATAAAAACTCTTAAACACTGAGCAAAACCGAACCGGTTTAGATTTTCATTATATATGGTAAATAGTTTAGATTTTCATTATATATAGTAAACAGTTGTAGAGTTTTCCAAAAATTTTTTGAGGAGTTAGGGTAGTAATAGTTATCAAGCATTACTAGAATACAAGTTTTTTTAGGACATAACCAATTTTTATGATGGTACTGATGTTTTAAATAAAGTGAACTGTTTTTCTCTCTAGCGGACATATGGTTTCTGTTTTTATCAACTGTACCAGTGTGCGGTGCGTTGCTCCCACTTGGAGCCTCTGCCTTGGGTAGTTTGGCTCCAGTCTCAACATCTGTTTAGGTGCGTGTTACCTTTGGGTTCAGGGGGTGTCTGGTGCTTCCGTGTTCAGGGAGCCTTGGTTTTGGGAGAATCGCCTCAGCCTTCAATGTTGTAGAGAGGATGTTCTCAATTAGAGAGAGATGTGTGATACCTCCAGCTGGCACCCCCCTCCCAGTTTCCATGTGTGCCGCTGACCAATCATCAGACTGCTCCCATACAGCCTGCATCTATGGGTCTGTAGTCTACCCCCTCAGAGGAGTTAGGCCCACTCTTCTTACCCTTCTCCTGCTTTTGAAAAAACCAAAAACAGCTGAATAGGAAAACCCAGAACTTAATGGTCACTAGACTATAGTCCTACTTTCTCGGAGTAGGATGTTTCAGGTAAAAAGAAATGCAAGAGGAAGCATTTAAATTCTTTTGAAGGAATCCCTCACGAAGGATGCTAACCTTGAGGAAGGAGAGGTTTCCCCCAAGTTCCTGAATGATGAGACCTCTTTTGGTGATTTGTTGCAGCTGCTTCACCAGCGCAGGGGCTGTATCACCAAAGCTCCCTCTGTGGAGGAGTCTGTCTACCTGGATGCCTTTGGCATAGGGGCCACCTATGCCCTTGGTTTTGCACCCTACAAAAGCCGTTATAGACTTGGTATCTCTTAAACGAGTGACAAGAGCCTGAGACAGTAGAACCTATACCCTGGAAACGGAACAAAGCTTTTGCCCCCCCCCCCCTCCCCGACAGGCCTCAGTGCAGCAAGGGTCCAGCAGTTGATGCCATTGTGGTGGCTGCTGCCACCAAAAAAGAGATTTCCAAAGACTGCTGCTCAGTCCACCTCTTGAACAGGAAATGTCAGGAACTGGATTGATTAGGGAAGTGATCCTATACCTCGTACACTTTTACTTTGAGGGCTCTGAATTACTTATCTCACATAATGCTTCAGTGAGATCTGGTCTCAAGTGTCGCGCGCCCTCAAGACACAGCAGTCTCCAGATACCCAGATGAAGCTGTAGACTCTCTTGTCCACTCAACTTCCATCACCGTTTCTATGAGACTCATTTTGAACACAGCTGATGGAGCATCCAGAGTGGCAGGCTTCAGAATTGCATTGAGACATCATGCCTGGATGTAGTTGTGCTTCAAAGCATCCTTTGTTAATGCCCCTTTTGACAGGTCCTCTTTGTTTGGACCCAAGATTAAGGACACGTTGACAGTGAGCGGACATGTTGACAAGAAATTAACAAGATGTGAAGGTACTATTTGTCATTGGAGTCCACTTTTCTATGAATCAGAAATGTGGTAAGCATCTCTTCTTTAGGAAGTCAGTTTTCTTCCCAGGACGCTCCCCTAGAAGGTGCCTCCTGAGGACATGGTGGAATCGTAATGGACACCTTCCCAAGGCAGAGTTGGTCCACAGCCTCAGGGTTTTTGCGGGGCCTTTTCTGCCAGGCCCTTTCAGTGATTCCAAAAGATTTCATGACTGCTCCCCTGTGGAGGCAGTTGGGAATCCTCTAGCTGTCCACCCCAAAGCTTGCAAGGCCATCACCTCAGATGCCGGAGTGTTGAGTTGTATCCAAAGGGTATGTTATCCCCTTTACAGAAAATTCCAGAGGTCTCCCAGAATGTATCCTGGATGTTTCACCGCATCAAAGACTTCCCGCAGCAGCAGAGAATATAAATCTGCTGGCAGAGTCATCCAGTAGTTCCCACTATCCCAGGAGTGTCTGGGATCTATTCAATATTCTTTAGTTCCAAAGAAGACAAAGGACCTCAGACTGGTCTTAGACCTGAACAAGTTGAACCAGTTAATTAGAAGGGCAAAGTTCTGGATAGTCACAGTGCAGTCCATATAGCCTGTTCTAAAGAAGGATGATTGGATGTGCTGTATAGACCTCAAGGATGCCTACCAATACATTAAGATAGATCAACATTTGTGGATGTTCCTTCACTTCTGGCTGGGGGCTAATCATTTTCAGTTCAGGGCCCTGCCACTTGGTCTTGGCCGCATTCCCCTGGGTGTTTACCAAGTGCATGGCAGTGGTTGCAGCCTGGCTTGGCTGCATGAGTTTGTTTTTTCCATACCTGGATGATTGGCTTCTCGCCGCCCATACAGAGGCTTCCTTGATAGTGGCAGGAGCTCCGTGCTGCCGCTAGGTTAAGAATTGGGCATCAGTCAGTTACACCAAGTCAAGCTTTCAGCCTGTACAGATCTTAGAGTTCATAGGGTGTCATTTAGACACATTCCATCAGATCACCAGGCTCCCATTCTCTAGAGTTCTCTTTCTTCAAGCTGTGGCTTTATCAGTGCTTGTGATTCTCACACTTCTGGCCCATTCACTTCTAAAGTTTTTAGGCCATATGACAACATTGATGGGGCTAGTTTCTCTGGCCAGGTTTCGTATGCGAAATCTACAATGTACGGTGGCTGTACAGTGGTTTCCCCTTGCTCATCCTTTGGATTTCCCAATATGGCTGACTAGTGTCGCATGCAAATTGCAGTCTCCATTCTACAGGGAAGAACTTTTTTAATTCCTTCTCCTTTGGCTACCAAGTAAACGGTGGCTCTTCCTTGTGATCTTAATTTTGTGTTGGAGAAGCTAACACTTGCTTCATTTGGACCATCTAATCTGTCTGACTTGAGATTCTTAACATGGAAAATGGTTTTACCAATTGCTTTGATCCCTGTAGGAAGGGTGTTGGTGTTGCAAGCTCTTATGGTGAGTTGACCCTTCCTCATTTGCATAAAGACAGGGTTTGTTTGAGAACTAATATTTCATCTGAAGTTGTTAATCTTCTTCCATTCCTCACTGATAGGTACAGTTTCGAGTCGGCCAAATTCCAAGCTAGCGTACAGCAAACTCTCGAGCCACACTACTACCCACAATGCCCTTCATCCCATAGCTCAGATCTCGTTTGCCACGCAGCCATATAGCAGCATTTTCACCGAGCTCTCCAGCTAAGTAGTTTTGAATTGTATAAAGTGTGTATTTCTTCACTAATTTTTCTACTAGTGTCTTTCTCAGTCTAGCTCTACCCACAGGTATTCCTTTTTTTACCATTGTTGGTATTTTCTTGCCTTTCCTTACTTTTTACCACCCTCGTGGTAATTCTTCATACCATTGCTGGTAGTCTTGCCTTTCTCTCCCCCTCCTTTTGTCTGAGTGAGTGCTAGTATGTCAGAGAAAAAGGGTACTTCGGGTTTTAAACACTGCACGTTGTGCAGTGGTAAAAAATTACTGAACAGCGACTTGCGTTTTAAGTGAGTTTATTGTTTGGGCGTTTCGCACCTTTCTGCAACTTCCCCATGTGATATTTGTGCAAGTTTTAGTCAACGGACGTTGAATGAATGGCACAGCAAATTGATTCTGAAAGGATTGCTTTCCTCTCCTTTCTCGGAAGCTATTTCTGCAGAGGTCTCAACCCCTCCAGTCAAGGACAAGAAGCATCCCCCTCAGACCCCTCTTCACCGGCCGGTGACAGGGGCAAGACTCCTCGATCTAAGGCCTGTAGATCTTCCTCCGAGCTTCGGCTCGCTGCTGCGGTGCCACTGATTTCAGCGCCGAGCACAGTTTCCGAGAAGTCTGAATTGTCTGTTCCGGGCACGGCACCGACAGACTACTGAACCGCTGATTACTTCAGTTCCGACCAGTCTGGTTCTGGACACCTCGGCACTGACCTCACCTTTACAGACACCAGCTCCGACTACCTCTGATCCGATTTTGACTACTACCCCGATTGTGACTTCGGCTCCGAGCCCCCCTGTCGGTGCCGACCTTACCGTTTACGCAATTCAAATCAGAATCCTCTGCTCCGTTGAGTTCCTTACCATGGACCAGGTATTCATCTTCTGTGGATCCGTTTGCCGGACAAGCCTACAGTCCCTTTCTGGACTGGCCTGAATCCCTTTGGGATATCGGTTAGGTCTGCCAGGAGCATTTCCGAAATAGACATTGTTCGTCTCAATCAGGTACTGACTGCAAGAGGAATCTCCAGACCCTGTTCCGCTCCGGGTGTTGGGATTTTTCCTCCTTCGACTCCTTCATATTCTTCTGCTGGGGATCCTTCGGTTCCAAGGCCCCCTTGCTTTCAACGGGACCGCTTCTTTCGTCACCAACTACTGTGATACCTGAAGCATCTAAGCCCTGGTGGGTGTCCGTTCCGACAGCATACCACCTTACTCAGCCCCTTGCTTTGGGAGTGGAATACTCTGTTCCGGCCCTGGCACTGACTGTCCTTTCGGTTCCTGTGTCTGATCCGAGAGTTATATCCGCACCGAACCCATCTCAAACTCCAGTCTCTGAGGTGAGTCGTTCGGAGCGGGGTGTGACCCCGGTTCCGATTCAGTCCTCTTCAGTTTCGGGTTCCCATCCCTCTTTGGGTGGGCCTGCCTCCCAGATTATGGAAAGGGTGCTGGCAGCTAGCAATCCCCCTCCTTCAGCTCCACCTTTGGTTCCCCCCCTAACTCGGCCATCGCCGGCCCGTAGCAGGGGACCACTAATGCAAAGGCACCCCCCTTTCCGAGGCCTCTTCGGACATCCCCACCGAACAGCCCCCTCAGAAGAGGGTGTGCAAAAGAAAAGACATGGACTCACCTGAAGAGTCCCTTACTGAGGATATGGATTACAATAATTGGGAAGGTTCCCCTAGATCACCCCTTGACTGTTTCCTTTGGGGATATCTTGGAGATTTTGAGTCAGCGGGGTGACTGGAAATCTTCCACCCCTTCCCCGGAGGAATCTGTATTCCTACAAGCTTTCCGCTCCTGGCCCACTTCCTGAGTGATCCCCCCTGCAGGTGAGTTGGTCAAATTCATTGTGCAGCGAGTGTGGAAGAGTCCGGATTCAGTAGAAACTATCCCCAGGAGAATCAGACAAGGTACTTCCTCCTCCAGAAGATCCAACCCCATTGGTCGAAATGCTTGCCATTAGATGCTGTGGTGGTGGCGGCCACAAAAAAGGACCTGGTGGAAGAGTCCTGCTGTTCATCTGCCCAAGCCCAACAGGGAGTCCTGGGTGGTGGACAGTTTAGGGAAGCGAGTTTTTGCTGCAGCGACCTTTGCCGTGTGTTTGCTGAATTTCCTGGCACACTTTACGAGACACCAGAGAGACCTTATTTCCGAACTCTCTGGTAGCCTCGCCGGTCAAGTGTCTGATGGAGCACTTGACAAAGTGGCTTCCCAACTTGCCACTCTTGAAGCAATTTTGAATTCCTCCATGAGGTTGCTCTCCCACGCAACCAAAGGAGAAGCTAAAGCAGCAGGTGCTGGCATGGTTGTCCAAAGTCATGCCTGGATGCACATTTCTGACCTACCAGATTCCTTCAAGTCTTCCTTTTTGAACACCCCTATTGAGCCCTCCACGCTCTTTGGTTCTAAGGTCAAGGATACTTTGGCCAGGTGCGAGCAGGACGGAAATACCTTGTCTGCCATGGGCCTGCGCTTCTCCAAACCTCAGCGTTCCTTCTCCAGGAACCAGAGGAGTGGAAACTTGTGGCACAAAAAGTCGCAAGGTTTCTTTCGTGACGCTCGTGGCGAGTACTCCTCCAGAGGCAGAGGGGGGGCCCAACGGTGGAAGATGCCTCTTTAGGGGCAGAGAGGGTTACCGGATTCAGGGCTCCTGAGATTTTCTCCGGTAGACGCTATCAGCGCTCCTGAAGCGTTGCCCAATTGCTTTCCTTTGGAAGCAGTCTAGGCGCATTTCTCTCTGCACCAAAACAGCCTGGTCCTCCAGTACCTATGATCTATGGGTGCAGAGAATTATCACCAGAGGCTATCTCATCCCCTCAAATCCTTTACAAGACCTCAATTCTTCCTTCCTGACATACCACCCAGTCAAAGGGAGGAGGCAGCTTCTGAAATCAAGAAACTTCTTCTAAAGCGAGTCATCCAACAGGTCCCCTCAGATCAGTGTGGATTAGGGTTCTACTGCAGACTCTCTTTGGTGCCAAGAAAGATGGGGGACTGGAAGCCCATCCTGGGTCTCAGTCGTTTGAACGATTTGGTCATACAGACCAAGTTCTGCATGGTCAGTATTCAATCCATCCTTCCATTCCTTCGGGAGGGTGTGTGGATGTGCTCTCTAGATCTCTGGGATGTGTATTACCACATCAAAATGGGAAAACACTCCAGGAGACTTCTGCACTTCTGGCTGGGAGCCAATCATTTTCAATTCAGAGCCCTGCCTTTCATTCTCTCGACGGCCCCCAGTGTGTTCACGAAATGTCTAGCAGTGGTGACAGCTCACTTGAGACTTCACGGATTCCAGGTGTTTCCTTATCTGGACGATTGACTCCTCCCTGCCCCCACCGAGTGTCTACTGACCAGGGCCCTTCGCTACATACTGTCTCTGGCGGAGTCTCTGGGTATTACTATCAATTGGGGAAAAATCAAACATTCAGCCCTCACAACAACTGAAATTCATAGGGGCGATGTTCAACACTCAGCTCTGCCTAATATCTCTTCCTCATCACAGGCTCTTAAGACTAAGAACACAAGTGCAAGTGATAGTCAACCGCAGGAAAGTGTCTGCAAGGGAAGTTCTGCAGGCTCTGGGTTCCATGGTGGCAGCCATTCCCATTGTTCCATTGGCCAGACATATGCTCCTGTTACAGTAATTTCTTCAAACTCAGTGGATACACAATCATCATCCCATGAATGCACTAATCCTCCTCACCGATCTTTGCAAGCAAGATCTCCTCTGGTGGATGAGAATGGCCGAACGTCTTTGGTGTCGCCCCTTTCAACCTCTTCAGCCCAATGCCACGGTGACTACGGACACTTCCCTGAGGGTGGGAGGGCCACTTTCAGGGAAAATCTGTTTCAGCAAGCAGGGAGGGACCAGATCTTACCCCCTTTGCCACGAAGCTATGAGAATTTGGCAGTGGGCGATGGCTTCCAACCGTTTCCTGATTGCTACACACATCCTGGGGAGTTCCAACGTGATTGCGGACAGGCTGAGCAGATGCATCCTGCTTCCTCACGAGTGGTGTCTCAACCCGAGAGTGGGAGGAAATTTTCAGCCGCTGGGGCCAGCCTTGCTGCGATCTGTTTGCCTCCCCCTCCAATACAAAGTGCAGCAGCTACTTTGCCCTCTTTCCTCTGCACCGGGGAGTCCCCGAGAGATGTTCTGACTCACGATTGGCCTGCGGATCTTTATCCTCCCATTCCCTCGATACCCTTGGTCTTAAGGAAAGCTACTCAGTTGAGAAGCAGAATGATTCTCATTGCTCCGTTCTGGCCTTGACAGGTTTGGTTCCCCTTCCTTCCTTCAGCCACACCTGCTCTCAGACCTCCTTGGTTCCTGGACTTCTGTCAGGATCTCATTTCTCACCCCCAAGGGTTGTCATCTCCAAATCTGACCACGCTCAAACTGACAACTTGATTGCTCCACTTGTGTTAGTAGCCAGGCTTGAGTCACACACTTCTCCGGTACGAAATATTATTTTGGCCTCCCATAAACCTTCTACCAGAAAACTTTATAAAGACAAGTGGAAATGCTTTTCCTTGTGGGCACAAGAGCTGTCTCTGGATCCTGTCTGTGTTCCAGTAGCTACGATTCTTCAATACCTGACCGATCTTTTCTTTAACGGGGCTTTTGCATCCACGATTCGGGTGCATCTAGCTGCCATCTCACAATTTCCATGATGGTTCAGACTGAATTCCTATTATATCTTCCCGTCTGTGCAAGTCTTTCTTGAAGCGGATTTTTCATTCTAGACTTCCCATTAGGCAACCTGTGGAATCATGGAATCTTGTCTAGGGTGCTTCAAACCTTGGCTCTACCTCCCTTTGAGCCGGCTGCAACCTGTGATGTGAAAGTTCTGTCCTAGAAGACTTTTTCTGGTGGTGGTTACTTCAGCCAGATGTGTATCAGAGCTGCAAGCATTATGCATTTGAGTCCTTATTTGATTTTCCATAAGGACAGAGTAACACTTCGCACCAGTCCCACTTTCTTACCCAAAGTGGTTTTGGAATTCTCTAATCAGTCCATTGAGTTGCCCTTGTTTTTCCCTAATTATACCAACAAAGGGGAATACTGTCTCCATTCCTTGGATGTCCACAGACCGTTACATTTTTATTTGGACAGGACAGTGTCATTTCGTAAGTCAGATCAGCTTTTTGTTGCCTTTGCGGGCTCTAGAATGGGATCGGCAGTGTCTAAGGTTACCTTTTCTAAATGGCTTAGGGATTGCATCTCCTTTGTTTATTCTCTGGAGGAGGAATCTGCTCCTGTCCGCATTAAACCTCATTCCCCTAGAGCTGTGGCCACTTCTGTCGCCTTTTGTGCTAGGGCTTCCATAGATATTGTGCAGCCGCCACTTTGGCGAAACCCCATACCTTTTTCAAGCATTACAAATTGGATCGGATCTCCGGGAGAAGAGCTGCCTTTGGCTGTATGGTACTCCAGAATGTTCTTCCATGAGGGCCACCCAGATTCTGTAGTAGCTAGGGCCTCGGTCCCATCGGTGAGGAATGGAAGAAGATTAACAACTTCAGATAAAGTTGTCTTACCATAACGTTCCATCTGAGTTGTTGATCATCTTCCATTCATCACACCCTCCCACCTTCCCCCGCCAAGGGCTCCTGGTGGATCTTCAAGTCATTTTGGTGTGTTGGGGGTTTTGCGCAGAGATGGCATCTATGCCTTTATTTCTGTTTCTAATATAGGTTTCTACTGTATGCTCTGCAAACTCTATCTGAGGTATGGGATGAAGGGCATTGTGGGTAATAGCGTGGGTCGAGAGTTTGTATGCTAGCTTGGTATTTGGCCGACTGTTCTGAGGGTTCAGAACCGTACCCATCAGTGATGAATGGAAGATCAACAACTCAGATGGAACGTTATGGTAAGACATAACTTCTTTTTTATGCCTAAAGTGGTATCCTAGTTCACGTTAAGCCAATCTACCCATCTCCCTGTTTTATTTTCTTTACTGAATGTAAAAATGAGGGAGAAAGGATGCTTCATACTTTGGATGTCCACAAAAGATCATCTTCCACAGACAAGACCGGGTACTATCTTTACAGAACTATACCTGTCAGATCTTTGGAATAATGGTTTATTTCTTGTAAAGGTAAGAAGGGACAACCTGTGTCAAAACAGAATATTTCCAAATTATTGTCTAATGCTACTAATGCTACTACCTTTTGTTACACTCACTGTAGCAGATCTGTTTCAGGCAGGATCAAGGCTTTTTCTATTGGGGTTTTGGGTTCATCCATGGCTTTTTGGAAAGAGTTGGATTCTAGAAGTATTTTAGAGGTTGCTACTTGATCCTTTGTTGTACCTACATTTACAAAGCACTGTAAGCTTCATTTCTTTCTCTAGGTCTAGATCAGTCTTTGCTAGGGTCATTCTCCAGGAGCTCCTGAACTCTACTTCCACTTCCCAAATATAGTTTGTTTGCTACAGTAAGTTACTAGTATAGCTAAGGCTACTGCAGCAGTGATCAGTTTGAAGAACATAGTACAGTTGTGCAATTTGAGCTTTCCATAACAGTAAGTTCAGATTATTGCTGCTGTATCCACTCCACCCCCCCCCCTTGTTTTTTGGTGTGTTTTTATGCCACGGTGTGGTTTTGTTTTTCCTTGCATCATCCTTTCAGGGCTCTGCTTGCAAGAAAACTGAAAAGGGCTTTGCACCCAACTTCTCTTTTAATCAGCTGAGTTTGAGCTGCTTGACAGTTTTGGCACTTAGAAGGTGCTGTGAAGCTTTAGAAGCTAGCTTGTCATATCCTTGGCTGGATGTAACTCGTATATAACCAAGGCTACTGCAGCAGTGATCACTCAGACATCTGTTATTTTAAGTTCAGCTTACACAGCTGTACGTTCTGAAATCTGATCATTTCTGCATCATATGATAATAGGCTTGAGTAGTCTAATGCTATAAAGAACCACAGCCTGTAGACAGCTAAAGAAGAAAAAAAATCATGGCTTACTAGTTCATTGTGATCTAATAGGAAGAAATCAAAATTTCTGAAAAAATGTATGGTTGTAGGATAAGCAGTTAATGTTCAAAACAGAAGCGTTGCTTAATTACAGTAAGTAGGCCCTCTTTTTATTTATTTTTTTGGAGGGGGTAGCTTTGTGTGAAAGCAAAGGGCAGTGTAAATGATCCATGTGATGCAGTAATTGATATGGTTTGTTGAAGGGAAAGGTATGCTTCAGCAACAGGTTGAACTACGTTTTGAGAAGTTAATGAAACAGTAATTGGACATCAGAGGTGTACACAGAAGGTTGCTTTTTGCAGTGTGGTGGGTGAGGAGACTTTGTGTGTGTGTGAAAGCAAAACGCAGCTAAATGATCACAAAATGATCATTGGTATGGCTTCTTCGTGGAACAGGTGTGTGTGTGTGTGTGTGTGTGTGTGTGTGTGTGTGTTTCAGCAAGTTCAAATATAGTAATGTAGCCATTGTCTCTCATTTAATTGGTGAGATACCAGAAGTGATCAGATTGTGACTTCTTCTGGGGAGGGGGTAAGTTGTGTGTAAAAAGCAAAGAGTGGTTACATGGCACTGTTGCTGTACAATGATAATTGATGGTGCTTGTTGGGGGGGGCTGTCACTAATAGTTGGACTTTTGTGGGCAATTATGCTCTGAGAGGAGTGTGGCCATTATAATTGTGTGGCTTCAGCACAGTCCAAAGTAGTGTACCCTCTCAGAAGAGCTACATTCCACTCAGCAGTGTGTGCATGAAAGAAGCTAAAAGCTGGTGTTTTTTGTATAGCTTAGAAAGACAAAACAACCCATGTTTTGTTTTTCAAGCTGTTGTTAGGAAGATGCAGAATTATTATAGTGAGCCTTTTTTACTTTGTTCACGGGAAGTATACAGAGGGTGAACACATTACATCTTAGTATTGCTTTATAACTTAACAGAAGTCAGTGTTTTTTGTTTTACAGTATTTGAAATGCTGTTATGGGAGAAGGTGGAGGCATTACTGAGAATTGTGACTTGGCTCTAAAATTCATTGAACAGCTCTACCTTTGCACCTAAAAGGGCAGCCTGCCTGCAGTTTGTAATTTAATATCCAGATTTTACAAAAATTGTACTAGAAAATGCTGAAGTGTTTCAGAAATGCTATTGTGTATTGATAGCATGTACCAGTAGGCCTTTGGGGCCATTAAAATGCGCCAGGTTTCCAAATTGCATTACGCTCCATTTCCATTGGGTTTGGAAGTCTGGGCTATTATAATGCAGCTTCTCTCAAGAATTTGTCCTTATTGTTTGTTTGTGTGTATATGTGTGTGTATGTGTATATATATATATATAT